>NC_083232.1:6686852-6789716 GCF_032191835.1 Heteronotia binoei
AAATCAGTACGGCCAGGAATTAATGCAGCAAGAATGCTGTGTGGCTCTGCGTCTTTTTTTGCGGGGAGCAAAAAAGACAGTTCTTCAGTCCCCCTGCCTGCCCTGGAATTACACGTCACCTCCAGACTTTTCAAAGGTCTCCTTAAGATCTCAGTGCCATAAGAATTCCAAGTGACATAAAACTTTTATGGAAGATGGGCTGACAACTGATTCAGAAAAGATTCCGCCCCCCCCCCCACCAGTTTGGTTTAGTGGTTAAGCGTGTGGACTCTTATCTGGGAGAACCAGGTTTTCCCCACTCCTCCGCTTACAGCTGCTGGAATGGCCTTGGGTCAGCCATAGCTCTCGCAGAGCTGTCCTTGAAAGGGCATCTCCTGTGAGAGCTCTCTCAGCCCCACCCACCTCACAGGGTGTTTGTTGTGGGGGAGGAAGGGAAAGGAGATTGTGGGCCGCTCTGAGACTGATTCAGAGACGAAGGGCAGGGTATAAATTTGCAGTCTTCTTCTTCTTACTACAGAGATCAGTGCCCCTGGGGAAATTACTGCTGAAAGCCAGCTTGGTGTAGTGGTTAAGAGTGGCGGACTCTAATCTGGAGAACTGGCTTTGATTCCCCATTCGTCCACATTCAGCCAGCTGGGTCCATCCCAGTTCTCACAGAGCTGTCCTTGAAAGGGCATCTCCTGTGAGAGCTCTCTCAGCCCCACCCACCTCATAGGGTGTCTGTTGTGGGGAGGGAAAGAGAAGGAGACTGTAAGCCACTCTAAGACTCTGAATGAAGAGCAGGGTATAAATTCAACTCCTCTTCCTCCTCCTTGCAATAAAGGGGTTTAAATGAAAGGCAGGAACGTACCAGCTGGAGAGCAGGAAGAACTTTTTTTAGTCAGAGTTAGGCCAATTTCGCACTCACCCTGGAAACTGGGTTTTGGCGGTTTCCATCTGCTGCACAAAAAAACCGCGACGTTTGCTGCAGCCCTGGTGCAAATCGTGGAAATCGGGAGGACGCCACGCTGAGAAGACAGACGTGAGAGCGGCATAAGGGTGAGTGCGAAATCAGAGTCCAATCAGCTCCTCCCTGGCAGTCTTGAAGCAGCGGCTGGACAAACACTGGTCAGGGATGCTCTAGGCCAGGGGTCCGAAGCAGGCCCCCGGAGGGCTCCCATCAGGCGCCCGAACAACTGGCTGTCATCTACTTCCTTTTCCCTCTCTCTCGCTTCCTTCTGCATCACAGCTTGCTTTGCCAGGCTTGCTCAATCGCACAGGAGCTACAGAGCAAAACCTCTATTTTCTCTCTTGGTTGAGGCTCCTCCCTTGGAAAGGAAGGGAGAGGAATAGCATGCTTTGCCAGGCTCTCTCAATAGCATGCTTTGCCAGGCTCTCTCAATAGCAGAGCTACTGAGCCAAGCCTCTCTTCCTTCTATTGGCTGAGGCTCTCCCCCGTCCCCTAGAGAAGGAAAGAAAAAGCCAGAACTACCTTTGCCCAGTTCCCTGGATCCCGTGGGAGAAATACAAAGAAAGGCTTGCTCAATCGCACAGGAGCTACAGCGCAAAACCTCTATTTTCTCCCTTGGTTGAGGCTCCTCCCTTGGAAAGGAAGGGAGCGGAATAGCATGCTTTGCCAGGCTCTCTCAATAGCATGCTTTGCCAGGCTCTCTCAATAGCAGAGCTACTGAGCCAAGCCTCTCTTCCTTCTATTGGCTGAGGCTCTCCCCCAGTCCCCTAGGGAAGGAAGGAAAGAGCCAGAACTACCTTGCCCAGTTCCCTGGATCCCGTGGGAGAAATACAAAGAAAGCATCTTTAAAACCAACGAGTGCCAAGGTTTAAAGCATGTTTTAAGTTTTTTTAAAATATATATTTGTGTTTGTCTCTGTTCTTTATAAAATTTATATCTCTGCTACCTAATCTTAAATAGGTACACACATGGGGGAGGGACGGTGGCTCAGTGGTAGAGCATCTGCTTGGTAAGCAGAAGGTCGGCAGGTTCAAACCCCGGCATCTCCAACTAAAAGGGTCCAGGCAAATAGGTGTGAAAAAACCTCAGCTTGAGACGCTGGAGAGCATGAATGGGGCTGTGGCTCAGTGGTAGAGCATCTGCTTGGAAAGCAGAAGGTCCCAGGTTCAATCCCCGGCATCTCCAACTAAAAGGGTCCAGGCAAGTAGGCGTGAAAAACCTCAGCTTGAGACCCTGGAGAGCCATGAATGGGGCTGTGGCTCAGTGGTAGAGCATCTGCTTCGTAAGCAGAAGGTCCCAGGTTCAATCTCCGGCATCTCCAACTAAAAAAGGGTGCAGGCAAGTAGGTGTGAAAAACCTCAGCTTGAGACCCTGGAGAGCCATGAATGGGGCTGTGACTCAGTGGTAGAGCATCTGCTTGGGAAGCAGAAGGTCCCAGTTTCAATCCCCGGCATCTCCAAAAAAGGGTCCAGGCAAGTAGGTGTGAAAAACCTCAGCTTGAGACCCTGGAGAGCCGCTGCCAGTCTGAGTAGAAAATACTGGCTTCGATGGACCGAGGGTCTGATTCAGTATAAGACAGCTTCATAGGTTCATATATGTAGGGGAGGAATGGTGGCTCAGTGGTAGAGCATCTGCTTGGTAAGCAGAAGGTCCCAGGTTCAATCCCCGGCATCTCCAACTAAAAGGGTCCAGGCAAGTAGGTGTGAAAAACCTCAGCTGGAGACCCTGGAGAGCCATGAATGGGGCTGTGGCTCAGTGGTGGAACATCTGTTTGGTAAGCAGAAGGTCTCAGGTTCAATCCCCGGCATCTCCAGCTAAAAAGGATCCAGGCAAGTAGGCATGAAAAAACTCAGCTTGAGACTGGAGAGCCATGAATGGGGCTGTGGCTCAGTGGTGGAACATCTGTTTGGTAAGCAGAAGGTCCCAGGTTCAATCCCCGGCATCTCCAGCTAAAAAGGGTCCAGGCAAGTAGGCGTTAAAAAAACTCAGCTTGAGACTCTGGAGAGCCACTGCCAGTCTGAGTAGACAATACTGACTTTAGGGAGGGACGGGTGGCTCAGTGGTAGAGCATCTGCTTGGCAAGCAGAAGGTCCCAGGTTCAATCCCCGGCATCTCCAACTAAAAAGGGTCCAGGCAAGCAGGCGTGAAAAACCTCAGCTTGAGACCCTGGAGAGCCGCTGCCAGTCTGAGTAGACAATACTGACTTTGATGGACCAGGGGTCTGATTCAGTAGAAGGCAGCTTCATAGGTTCATATGTTCATGGCCTGGCATGGCTCTGCCCAACCCCGACACGGCCCGGCCCAACAAGGTCTCATTTGTGTCAGATCCGGTCCTCATAGTAAATGAGTTTGACACCCCTGCCCAAGGCTGCTCCTGCATAGAGCAGGGGGTTGGACTAGATGGGCTCTATGGCGCCTTCCAGCTCTGGGATTTGATGCTTCGATGAAATGATTTTGGAATCCCCTTATGGCTAAGCGACACCGAAGGCGTTAAAAGTAGGGTTGACTATTTCAGTTGCGTTTGTTCTAGACCGCAGACTGCGCTTGTCCCCTGCTGGCATCTATCCAAGGGAAGCCATTTTGCAGTGTCTTTCCCTTGAGTGAAGAATCCCAACCTGAGCATCTCCTGAAGACATATCCCCAACACTGGGGGTAGAGTTGCTTGCCAATTCCCAGGTGGGTAAAACAGAAAAAACACGGCGTAACTATACGTTGCAATAAAAGAAAAGGTCAAGGTAGTCCCCTGTACAAGCACCCGTCGTTTCCGACTCTGGGGTGACCTTGCTTTCACAACGTTTTCATGGCAGACTTTTTACGGGGTGGCTTGCCATTGCCTTCCCCAGCAAGCTGGAGACTCCTTTGACCGACCTCGGAAGGATGGAATGCGGAGTCAACCTGGAGCCAGCTACCTGAACCCAGCTTCCACTGGGATCGAACTCAGAGCTTGGACTGCAGCTTTACCACTCTGCGCCACAGGGCTCTTATATGTTGCAATAAGAACATAAGAGAAGCCATGTTGGATCAGTCCAATGGCCCATCCAGTCCAACACTCTGTGTCACACAGTGGCCAATATATGTGTGTGTGTGTGTGTATATATATATAAATACATACACACACATATATACACACACACACACACTGTGGCTAATAGCCACTGATGGACCTCTGCTCCATATTTTTATGCAATCCCCTCCTAAAGCTGGCTATGCTTGTAGCCGCTCTCACCTCCTGTGGCAGTGAATTCCCCATGTTAATCACCCTTTGGGTGAAGAAGGACTTCCTTTTATCCGTTTTAACCTGACTGCTCAGCAATTTCATTGAATGCCCACAAGTTCTTGTATTGTGAGAAAGGGAGAAAAGGACTTCTTCCTCTACTTTCTCCATCCCATGCATAATCTTGTAAACCTCTATCATGTCACCCCCTCAGTCCACATTTCTCCTAGCTAAAGAGCCCCAAGCATTTTAACCTTTCTTCATAGGGAAAGTGTTCCAAACTTTTAATCATTCTAGTTGCCCCATTCTGCACTTTTTCCAATGCTATAAGTGCACAAACACTCTTTACTTAGATATTGTTTCAAAAACTATTTCAAATGTCTCTTAAAGCAGAACACTGTCTATGGGTTACAGTCAAAGACCTTGGATGTCCTCAGGTACACAATCTGCTGTCATTACATCCTTCTTGTTAACAGACGCAGATCAACCTGGTTGCTCCTTCTTGCAAAGACAGTCAGTAATTCAACAGGTGCAGCGGCTACACAAGTCCTAGGTTTAATCCATGTTTCATTTACACTTCCACTTTGTGCAAACTAATGAGATGTGAATAAGCTGTGTGATTTGTTGCCTTAGAAGAAGAAGATATTGGATTTATATCCCGCCCTCCACTCCAAAGAGCCTCAGAGTGGCTCACAATCTCCTTTACCTTCCTCCCCCACCACAGACACCCTGTGAGGTGGGTGGGGCTGGAGAGGACTCTCACAGCAGCTGCCCTTTCAAGGACAACCTCTGCCAGAGCTATGGCTGATTCAAGGACATGCTAGCAGGTGCAAGTGGAGGAGTGGGGAATCAAACCCGGTTCTCCCAGATAAGAGTCCGCACACTTAACCACTACACCCAACTGGCTCTCTATTAGAGCTCTGGCTGACCCAAGGCCATTCCAGCAGGTGCAAGTGGAGGAGTGGGGAATCAAACCCATTTCTTCCAGATAAGAGTCCGCACACTTAACCACTACACCAAACTGGCTCTCCACGGGTTCCAGGTTATAAAAGAATAGCAGCCAGTGGAAGTGCCAATGAATCATTGATTAAACCTAGGACTCATGTAGCCGCTGCACCTGTTGAATTACTCACTGTCTTTGCAAGAAGGAGCAGCCAGGTTGATCTGCCAGTATCTGGGATCTTGGGCGGGGGCTGTTTATTGAGGTAGAGGTACCAAATTTGCAACATAGCTTCCAGTGTCTCTCTTCAAAATACCCTCCAAGTTTCAAAAGGATTGGACCAGGGGGTCCAATTCTATGAGCCCCAAAAGAAGGTGCCCCTATCCTTCATTATTTCCAATGGAGGGAAGGCATTTAATAGATGTGCAGTCCCTTTAAATGTGATGGCCAGAGCTCCCTTTGGAGTTCAATGATGCTTGTCCTAACTTTGCTCCTGGCTCCACCCCCAATGTTTCCTGGCTCCACCCCCGAACTTCCCAGATATTTTTAAAGTCAGAACTGGCAACCCTAACTGGGGGGGGGGGGGCGGCATCTTGGAAAACTGCAGTTGTGTTAGTGTGTAGCGAAATAAAAGGCAAAAATCCCGTGTTACCAACTCTAGGTTAGGGAACTCCTGGAGACTTTGGGGGTGGAACCTGGGGCAGGCGTGGTTTGAAAAGGGGTGGGACTTCAGCAGGGTATAATGTCATAGACTCCACCTTCCTGAAGTGTAGTCTGAAGGCCAGCTGTAATCTAAGACAATTCCAGACCAAGCAGGTTACTTGAATATATTATCGACGGGGCTGTGATCCGTACTAGTTTGCTGTAATTTGGATCCGATTGTGTTAAGTTGCCAGGTCTGACTCAGGAAATACCTCGGGACTTCGGGGGTGGAGCCAGGAGACTTTGGGGGTGGAGCCAGGAGCAAGGGTGTGACAAGCAGAATTGAACTCCAAAGGGAGTTGTGGCCATCACATTTAAAGAGACCATGTTTCTTTTCTTTTCTTTTTTAACTTTTTAACTTTTATTTTATAAATGAGCTTTACGTATACTACAACAAACCAAAAAAACAGCACATCCGTGCGGGATAGCAACTTTTCCATTAACAAAAGGATTAGAGATAGATACATAATCTTCACTTATCGCTCCCCCTCCCCCTTTCATTACAAGCAGTTTGGTCAATAAACGACAAAGTTTTTTGTATTTCAGAGGTACTTTACAATACGCTCCATTAGAATTTTCTCTATAGTCAGAGAAATACAACCATCTTTGCAGGAACTCACTGCTAAATTGTGGAGTCTCTCGCTGCTGAATTTGTGCAGCTATTTTATCAGAAATTAAAACATCCCAGACTTTTAGGAACCAACTATCTAAAGTAGATAGAGCAAGTTGAGCAAGTTTGGTGTAGTGGTTAAGTGTGCGGACTCTTATCTGGGAGAACCAGGTTTGATTCCCCACTCCTCCACTTGCACCTGCTGGAATGGCCTTGGGTCAGCCATAGCTCTAATAGAGAGCCAGTTGGGTGTAGTGGTTAAGTGTGGGGACTCTTATCTGGGAGAACCGGGTTTGATTCCCCACTCCTCCACTTGCAGCTGCTAGCATGGCCTTGGGTCAGCCATAGCTCTGGCAGAGGTTGTCCTTGGAAGGGCAGCTGCTGTGAGAGCCCTCTCAGCCCCACCCACCTCGCAGGGTGTCTGTTGTGGGGGAGGAAAGTAAAGGAGATTGTGAGCCGCTCTGAGACTCTTTGGAGTGGAGGGCGGGATATAAATCCAATATCTTCATCTACCTCACAGGGTGTCTGTTGTGGGGGAGGAAGGGAAAGGAGATTGTGAGCCGCTCTGAGACTCTTTGGAGTGGAGGGCGGGATATAAATCCAATATTTTCATCTACCTCACAGGGTGTCTGTTGTGGGGGAGGAAGGAAAAGGAGATTGTGAGCCGCTCTGAGGCTCTTCGGAGTGGAGGGCGGGATATAAATCCAATAGCTTCTTCTATAATTAGAATTAGCTGAAATCTTCCCATTGGAAGCTCTCGGAAGCTTGGCTGCCAAGATAAGTAACCATGCCAACTCCTTTTTTAGTTGAGTTAACGTAAGTTCGAACCCGTCCAGTAATAAAATCACTTCTGGTTTCCTAGGGTGTAAACACATAGGCTCCTTCATACACTGTTGGTGGGACAGCCCCATCATCCAACGCTTCTGGGTTAAAGTTTTACCTACCATTGAAAAGACCATGTTTCTTTTGAATGCCTTCCTTCCTTGGAAATGATGGCTGATGGGGGCAACTTCTTGGGGGGCTCATAGAATTTGGACCCCCTCCTTGGCAAATGTTTTGAAAGCTGGCTTTTTTTCTTTTCTTTTGAGGAGAGGAACCAGATGCTATGCTGAAGATTTGTTACCTCTACCTCAAAACAGACCCCCCCCCCCCCGAGCTAGAGTTGCCAATCCCCAGGTGGGGGCAGGGGATCCCCCGGTTTGGAGGCCCCCCCCACTTCACGGTTATCAGAAAGTGGTGGTGAGGGGGAAGAACTGTCTGCTGGGCACTCTATTATTCCCTATGGAGACCAATTCCCATAGGTTATAATGGAGAATTGATCTGCGAGTATCTGGGGTCTGGGGGGCTGTTTATTGAGGCAGAGGTACCAAATTTGCAGCATAGCTTCCAGTGTCTCTCCTCAAAATACCCTCCAAGTTTCAAAAGGAATGGACCAGGGGATTCAATTCTATGAGCCCCCAGATAAGGTGCCCCTATCCTTCATTATTTCCAGTGGAGGGAAGGCATTTAAAAAATGTGCAGTCCCTTTAAATGTGATGGCCGGAACTCCCTTTGGAGTTCAATGATGCTTGTCCTAACTTTGCTCCTGGCTCCACCCCCAATGTCTCCTGGCTCCACCCCCAAACTCTTTTGAGGTCAAGGCACCATTTTTTTTTGCTGTTTCTTGAGGTCAAGGCACCACATTTTCAGCATAGCATCTAGTGCCTCTCCTCAAAACACCCTCCAAGTTTCAAAAGGATTGGACCGGGGGGTCCAATTCTATGAGCCCCCAAAGAAGGTGCCCCTATCCTTCATTATTTCCAATGGAGGGGAGGCACGCCTTTCCTTCAAGCGTGATGGCCAGAACTCCCTTTGGAGCTCAGTTATGCTTGTCACGCCCTTGCTTCTTGCTCCACCCCAATGTCTCCTGGCTCCACCCCCAAAGTCCCCAGGTATTTCCCGAATTGGAGTGGCCTACACAGAGCCCCAGATACCCATGGATCAATTCTCTATTATACTCCATGGGGACTGGTTTTCATAAGGTATCATGGAGTGCCCCAGGGGCATTCAACCTCTCCCCTTTTTGATAACCCTGAAGCGGGGGGAGGGGGCCTCTAAACCAGGGGATCCCCCGCCCCAAACTGGGGATTAGCAAACCAAACGGGATGAACGCAGTAAAGTTGGGAAACGGGAGACCCATGTTCTACAAAAAAGTCCATTTCCGTGAAATTTACAAACCTATGCTGTGGTCGCTGAGTACAAAGGATTTTTCAAAAGCACACTACTAAAGGAATATCTCGTACTATTTTATAACGTATGATGTTGCCATGTCAAAAGTTACTTTGCAGTACATTGAAGACTCAATACCTTTGGCAACGGTATGTTTGCATTGTTTAATGTGTCGGGTGAGCACTTATGCTTTCCCAGTTGGTTCCCGATCTTATTTCTTTGTCTACTTAACGTTCCCATCCTGTCGATTGTCTTGGCCCACTCTGTGCAACCCGCCTGGAGTCCTTGAGAAAGGGGGACTAGAAATACCCAAATGAATACCAAATCTTACGCCCCGCCGGACCTGTGAGAGCCACGCTCGAGGCGAGCAATTATTCTGGATGACAAACAGCGGCATCTAGTGGTAAGATGGAGCATGACAGGCAAGTCCTATTAGAAGAAGATATTGGATTTATATCCAGGTTTGATTCCCCACTCCTCCACTTGCAGCTGCTGGAATGGCCTCGGGTCAGGCATAACTCTGGCAGAGATGTCCGTGAAAAGGCAGCTGCTGTGATAGCCCTCTCGGCCCCACCCACCTCACAGGGTGTCTATTGTGGGGGAGGAAGGTAAAGGAGATTGTGAGCCCCTCTCAAACTCTTCCTAGCCAGAGTGGAAGGCAGGATATAAATCCAATATTTTCTTCTTTTTCTTCTACTTAGATGGGAGACCTCTCTGGAATACCAGCAGTTGGGAGGCAGATTTTATACAGCCACCTCTCTGAATATCCTCCACACCCTCAAAAGAGGTCAGTCACCAGAGACTGCCATGACTTCCAGGTACACACTAGGATAGGCAGATCCAATGGGGACTTTGGGGGTAGATCCAGGACACTTCAGAGCCCCATGGCCCAGAGTGGTAAAGCTGCAGTACTGCAGTCGGAGCCCTCTGCTCACGACCTGAGTTCCATTCCGGCGGAAGCTGGTTCAGGTATCCGGCTCCAGGTTGACTCAGCCTTCCATCCTTCCGAGGTCAGTAAAATGAGTCCCCAGCTTGCTGGGGGGGGGGGAGTGTAATGACCGGGGAAGGCAACGGCAAACCACCCCGTCAAAAGGTCTGCCGTGAAAACGTTGTGAAAGCAGCGTCGCCCCAGAGTCGGAAACGACTGGTGCTTGCCCAGGGGACCTTTCCTTTTCCTTTCCAGGATACTTTGGGGGTGGAGCCCGGAGCGAGGTTGTAACAAGCATACTCGAACTCCAAAGGGAGTTCTGGCCATCAAATTTTAAATGCCTTCCCTCCACTAGAAATAATGAGGGATAAGGACACCTTCTTAGGAGGCTCATAGCATTGGATCCCCTGGTTCAATCGATTTGAAACTTGGAGGGTGTTTTCAGGAGAAGCAGCAGATGCTATGCTGAAAATTCGGTGCATCTACCCCAGAAAACAGCCCCCCCTCCCGCAGAGCCCCCAATATCCATGGATCAATTCTCCATTATACCCTATGGGAATAAGTCTCCATAGGGAATAATGGAGTGCCCAGCAGACATTTCCCTTCCCCTCCCCTGCTTTCTGATGACCCTGAAGTGGGAGTAGGCTTCCCAATCCCCAGGTCCCAGAGGGGGATCCCCCGGTTTTACAGGCTTCCCCCCTCCCCCAGCCAGCTGGCCGGTGGGGGAAGCCCCGCCCCCACAGCCATCATGCACCTCCATGAACGATTCCCATAGGGAATGATGGGGAATTGATCTGCAAGTATCAGGGGCTCTGGGAGGGCCGTTTTTTGAGATAGAGGCACCAAATTTTCAGTATAGCATCTAGTGCCCCTCCCCAAAATACCCCCCAAGTTTCAAAAAGATTGGACCAGGGGATCCAATTCTATGAGCCCCAAAAGAAGGTGCCCCTATCCTTCATTATTTCCTATGGACGGAACGAACTCCAAAGGGAGTTCTGGCCATCACATTTAAAGGGATGGCACACCTTTTCAATGCCTTCCTTCCATAGGAAATTATGAAGGATGGGGGCACCTTCTTTTGGAGCTCATAGAATTGGACCCCCTGGTCCAATCTTTTTGAAACTTGGGGTGTATTTTGGGGAGAGGCACTAGATAATATACTGAAAATTTGGTGCCTCTACCCCAAAAAACAGCCCCCCCCAGAGCCCCAGATACCCCTGGATCAATTCTCCATGATTTTCTATGGGAATAAATCTCCATAGGGAATAACAGAGTTCCCAGCAGACATTTCCCTCCCCTCCCCCCGCTTTCTGATGACCCTGAAGCGGGGGGAGGGCCTCCAAACCGGGGGATCCCCTGCCCGCACCTGGGGATTGGCAACCCTACCACATGACGATGTCTCTGGAGCCAAGGCTCGTGGCATTATAAGGGAATCAATTCCAACATTTGCACAGGCAAAACGGTTCTCCTGCCTGGAGGATGGCAACCTCAAGAGATACAGGCAATGCGTTCCTGTGACTGTTGCCCCCCCCCCCCCCCGTACGCACTGCCAACAGAAAGGCCTCTGATTCAACCAAAGTATGAGCAGGGCAGCAAATGGCAATTTCAATTACTATCTGCTCTAGACAGCTAATGGGGTCTGAGGCCTGTAAATCATTGCTAGCAGCACATGACCAGCCAGGGCCAGAGGTCAAGAGCTAACAAACCAAGCGTCGCCTTCCTCCACACTGCTGGGAAGGTGTCCCCTTGCCGTGTCATTGCCCTTAACGAAATCCCTGAGGGGTCTCAGGCTGACTCTGGAGCCTGACACTGTCTGGAAGGGACCTCTTCATCTGGAGGGGATCAATTCAGATGGGCTGCTGTGTTGGATGGGCTGCTGTGTCAGTGCAAGGGACAGTGGCTCAGTGGCAGAGCATCTGCTTGGTAAGTAGAAGGTCCCAGGTTCAATCCCCGGCATCTCCAACTCAAAAGGGTCCAGGCAAGTAGTCGTGAAAAACCTCCGCTTGAGACCCTGGAGAGCCGCTGCCAGTCTGAGCAGACAAGATTGACTTTGATAGACTGAGGGTCTGATTCAGTAGAAGGCAGCTTCATATGTTCATATGTTGGTCTAAAGCAACAGAACAAAGTTGGAGTCGAGGGCACCTTTAGGCCCAACAAAGTTTTATCCCAGGTGTAAGCTTGTCTGGTGTAGTGGTTAAGTGTGCGGACTCTTATCTGGGAGAACCGGGTTTGATTCCCCACTCCTCCACTTGCACCTGCTGGAATGGCCTTGGGTCAGCCATAGCTCTCTTATCTGGAAGAACAGGGTTTGATTCCCCACTCCTCCACTTGCAGCAGCTGGAATGGCCTTGGGTCAGCCATAGCTCTCGCAGAGCTGTCCTTGAAAGGGCAGCTGCTGTGAGAACATAAGAACATAAGAGAAGCCATGTTGGATCAGGCCAACGGCCCATCAAGTCCAACACTCTGGGCGTTTTCGCACTGACCTTCAAGTGGCGTGACGACCCTCTTCACACCGGAGGATCTGCGCGGATTTCGCACAAGAAGCGCCGGCGCACCCAAAAGAGCCGGTGACGTCCGTCGCGAAACCCGCTCAAACGGAAACCGCCAAGAAGCAGGAAAACGTTTGAGCGGGTTTCGCGACGGAAGTCGCCCGCTCTTTTGGGTGCGCCGGCGCTTCTTGTGCGAAATCCGGGCAGATCCTCCTGTGTGAAGAGGGTCGTCGCGCCACTTGAAGGTCAGTGCGAAAACGCCCTCTGTGTCACACAGTGGCAAAAAATTTTATATACACATATACACTGTGGCTAATAGCCAGTGATGGACCTGTGCTCCATATTTTTATCTAAACCCCTCTTGAAGGTGGCTATACTTGTGGCCTCCACCACCTCCTGTGGCAGTGAATTCCACATGTTAATCACCCTTTGGGTGAAGAAGTACTTCCTTTTATCCGTTTTAACCTGTCTGCTCAGCAATTTCATCGAATGTCCACGAGTTCTTGTATTGTGAGAAAGGGAGAAAAATACTTCTTTCTCTACTTTCTCCATCCCATGCATTATCTTGTAAACCTCTATCATGTCACCCCGCAGTCGACGTTTCTCCAAGCTAAAGAGTCCCAAGCGTTTCAACCTTTCTTCATAGGGAAAGTGCTCCAGCCCTTTAATCATTCTAGTTGCCCCTTTCTGCACTTTCTCCAATGCTATAATATCCTTTTTGAGGTGCGGCGACCAGAACTGCACACAGTACTCCAAATGAGACCGCGCCATCGATTTATACAGGGGCATTATGATACTGATACAGGGGCATTATGATACTGAGAGTTCTCTCAGGCCCACCCCCGTCACAGGGTGTCTGTTGTGGGGGAGGAAAGGGAAGGAGATTGGGAGCCGCTCTGAGACGCTAAGATTCAGAGTGGAGGGCAGGATATAAAAACAATATCTTCTTCCTCCTCCTCCTCCTCTTCATCTTCTTGCATGCCCTCTTCTTCAGATGCACGCAAAGGCGTCTACCCAGGGCTTTTTTTGTAGAAAAAGACCGGCAGGAACTCATTCGCATATCAGGCCACACCCCCTGATGTCAGCATTGTTTCACACAGGGCTTTTTTTGTAGAAAAAGCCCATCAGGAAGTCATCTGCATATCGGGCCACACCCGCTGATGCCAAGTCAGCTGGAACGGTGTCGCCGTGTGTTGCTGCTCAAAAAAAAGCCCTGCTTCTCCCCAGATCTAACCTTTGTTGGTCTTCAAAGTGCCACGGGAGTCAAACTTTGTCCTAGGCTGGGGAAGAGGTCATGGGTATGGGAGGGGGAGGCTGTTGTTGGGAGATGCGTTTCGATCCAGAGGTGCGGAGATGGCACAAATTGGAGACGAGGCTTAAGCTTATCAAAAAGAAATAGAGTTTATTAGAAAAAGATCAGGAAAAGGTACTTGGGATAAACGAAATACAACTTATCAAAGGTTTCAGGTTTTCAAGGTTGGTAACATCATTAGGGTTTGTAGAATCTTTCGGGCTCAAGTGCCGTGTTCTACTGGAGAAAGTTTTCCTTCCAGACGTTTCGTTCTCAGCTGCGGAGAACATCCTCAGTGGCGTTGCACCCGGAGCAGGCGCCCTGACCTTCTTGGCTGCTGTGCTATAATAGCAGCCAAGAAGGTCAGAGCGCCTGCTCTGGGTGCAACGCCACTGAGGATGTTCTCCGCAGCTGAGAACGAAACGTCTGGAAGGAAAACTTTCTCCAGTAGAACACGGCACTTGAGCCCGAAAGATTCTACAAACCCTAATGAAATACAACTTAGCTTACTAGCATGGCTTAACTGCGTCTCATCGCTACATGGCTACGATTTACAACCCTTTGTCTAGCTAGTTCTTCTCCCCAGAGAACACTGCGCCAGGAAGAAGAGCAATCTCCAAGAATCCCAGCCACAAATACAAGTTGATGGGTTGTGAACTGGCAGAGACTGACCAAGAGAGAGATCTTGGGGTCGTGGTAGAGAACTCAATGAAAATGTCAAGACAGGGTGCGATTGCAATAAAAAAAGGCCAACGCCATGCTGGGAATTATTAGGAAGGGAACTGAAAACAAATCAGCCAGTATCATAATGCCCCTGTATAAATCAATGGTGCGGTCCCATTTGGAATGCTGTGTACAATTCCGGTCACTGCACCTCAAAAAGGATATTATAGCATTGGGAAAAGTCCAGAAAAGGGCAACTAGCATGATTCAAGGGTTGGAACACTTTCCCTATGAAGAAAGGTTAAAACGCATGGGGCTCTTTAGCTTGGAGAAACGTCGACTGCGGGGTGACATGATAGAGGTTGACAAGATGATGCATGGGATGGAGAAAGTAGAGAGAGAAGTCCTTTTCTCCCTTTCTCACAAAACAAGAACTCGTGGGCATTCAATGCAATTGCTGAGCAGTTAGGTTAAAATGGATAAAAGGAAGTCCTTCTTCACCCAAAGGGTGATTAACATGTGGAATTCACTGCCACAAGGGGTGGTGGCAACTTAGACAGCTTCAAGAGGGGATTGGATAAACATATGGAGCAGAGGTCCATCAGTGGCTGTTAGACACAGCGTATTGTTGGAACTCTGTCTGGGGCAGTGATGTTCTGTATTCTTGGTGCTTCAGGGTGGGGGACACAGTGGGAGGGCTTCTATTGTCCTGGCCCCACTGGTGGGCCTCCTGATGGCCCCTGATTTTCGCCCACTGTGTGAGACAGTGTGCTGGACTGGATGGGCCATTGGCCTGATTGAACACGACTTCTCTTATGTTCTTATGAATTCAGTTGTGTCACCCTCACCTGTGGAGGAATGCTCCAACAGAGAAAGGGAATTTTGACTCTTGAAAGCTCCTACCATGAAAATCTTTCTAAGGTGTTCTTCTGCTGCAGATCAACACAGCTACCCTCTGAAACCTGCTCCAGTTTTATTTCACATTCTGGCGGAGGGCCGCTTCTTTCCAAAATGAGGAAATGTTTTGTTTCAGAAGAGACGAGGCCAGAAGACCATTGGGGGTTGACTTCTAACCCATCCGGTGACCTGGTCGTGGCCCTTGAGACTCCACCCTCTCTACCACCCAACGAGATCACTTCCTCCTCCCCCTCTCCTTCTGACGTGACAACTTCAAGAGTCAACTTGACCGAGGCCGTAGAGACAACAGACCTTCCTGGCTTCCTTCAAACTGACAGAGCCTGATTCCCCAATGTTGACTAAGAGTCCACCCTCAGGCGACTGAGGAGAAGCCCTCGGTCTCCTGGAGTATCTCCTGGGGAACACGGCAGGCGTGAAATTCTGCAGGCTCCCTACCTAACGCTTTGAGCTGGTGACGGTCAAGTTGAGGCCGTGGTTTGGGTAACTCTTCCTAAGGCTGACGTTCTGCGTCTGGAAGGGAAGTCATGCCCCTGGATTAACCGTGGTCTCCTTTTTTTCCGAATGGCAAACTAGAATTATGTTGACATGTTAAATAGTAAATGAGTTAGACGAGAACATCGCTATCCAACGTATTTCTCTTTTAGCTATATTGACACGCTCAAATAGGGATATCGGCTGTTGATCTCATTATGTATACTAAACCCATCTTCCACTATAAGAACATAAGAGAAGCCATGTTGGATCAGGCCAATGGCCCATCCAGTCCAACAGTCTGTGTCACACAGTGGCAAAAAATTTTATATATATATATACACACACACACACACACACACACTGCGGCTAATAGCCACTGATGGACCTCTGCTCCATATTTTTATCTAACCCCCTCTTGAAGGTGGCTATACTTGTGGCCGCCGCCACCTCCTGTGGCAGTGAATTCCACATGTTAATCACCCTTTGGGTGAAGAAGTAACATGTGGAATTCACTGCCACAGGAGGTGGTGGCGGCCACAAGCATGGCCACCTTCAAGAGGGGGTTAGATAAAAATATGGAGCAGAGGTCCATCAGTGGCTATTAGCCACAGTGTGTATGTGTGTGTGTGTATATATATATATATATATATATATATATTTGGCCGCTGTGTGACACAGAATGTTGGACTGGATGGGCCATTGGCCTGATCTAACATGGCTTCTCTTATGTTCTTATGTTCTTATGTTCCTTTTATTCGTTCTAACCTGACTGCTCAGCAATTTCATCGAATGCCCATGAGTTCTTGTATTTTAAGGTATTTTTCTTCTAATGGCAAACTATATGCATTTTATTTTATTTTATCGGATTTATATCCCCGCCGAAGCAGGCTTAGGGCGGTTACAGGTTTATAGGTAAATTCGTTGGATGGGAAAAAACTTCTGAGAAAGATATGCCCTCCTTTTGGCCCAGGCTTATAACAACAATCATAATAATAGTAATTTTTAATTTATATCCCGCTAGGGTTGCCAATCCCCAGGTGGGGGCAGGGGATCCCCCGGTTTGGAGGCCCTCCCCCCGCTTCAGGGTCGTCAGAAAGCGGGGGGAGGGGAGGGAAATGTCTGCTGGGAACTCTATTATTCCCTATGGAGATTTATTCCCATAGAAAATCATGGAGAATTGATCTGAGGGTATCTGGGGCTCTGGGGGGTGGGCTGTTTTTTTGGGGTAGAGGCACCAAATTTTCAGTATAGCATCTAGTGCCTCTCCCCAAAATACCCCTCCAAATTTCAAAAAGATTGGACCAGGGGGTCCAATTCTATGAGCCCCAAAAGAAGGTGCCCCCATCCTTCATGATTTCCTATGGAAGGAAGGCATTGAAAAGGAGACACTTGACTCCTACTTTGTTCTACTGCTTCAGACCAACACGGCTGCCCGCTTGGATCTTTCTACTTGGTCTTCTCTGGAAATGGGTGACGTCTGAAGAATTCAGCCTGCTGAGGCTACAACGACCGGAACTTATCCTCTTCCCACCACTAGGGCACGCTGCCACCACCTATTCCATTGAGGGGTTCCTGACCGAGAGGAGCAGGACTCCCAATCCCCCTTGCCAGTTCTGAGGCCTGGCCTCAAGGTCCTCTGCCAACCCAGCACCTGGTTAAACCAGAGGCCAAAGTCCTTCTTTGGGAGACCCCTGGAGGATTGGCACCCTTGCCTTCTCTGGACTCCCCTCTTGCAGTAGCGTGGTCTAAGGCGGTTGGGGAACATTGTGGGACAGAGGGATTACCTTTTAAACACATAAAACATTTATTTAAAATTTATAACTATATACAGGCATTTTTAAATACAGGGTGAACAGAAGTGATAAATGAAAGTAGGGATAAAACGCTCCTTCTTTCCCTAATATGTAACTGGCCGTGACCATACCATCCAGAACCAACCCACCAGTCACCAAGACTCAAACCAAACTCAAAAACGGACTGTCAGCTTCCCCTGACAACTTTTAACTGCCCGTTTCCCTCCAAAAACCTCTAATATTGTAAAGTACTGGGGTCGACGCAGTAAGAGACCAGAGTCGGAGAGTGATTTCAGCAAGCTTTACTTCAGGAACACCAACACAGACTGAGCTCTATTCAAACCTCCCGCTCCTTTATACAATTCTTGCCCCCTTCTGATTGGCCCTTAACTATGTACATGGATTGGCTATTTACAGGGGCCTAAGGGCCTATCAGGGTACAGTATGAGCCTAGATGTTAATTGGCTACTTATGTTTCAATCCTTCCCCTGATTGGGCACGCTTAGGCCTTCTCTGGAACCCTGGTGTGGAGTACAAGCTTGGCTTGTTCAGCTTCCCTCCAAAAGTAACAGTTCCCTCCAAAAGTAACAGTTCTCCCATTTGAGCCTAGGACACAACAAATATAAAACCCAGTTCCAGCCCAGGAACTGGTTTTCCCTCCTGCAACCTTCCGGGAGACCAGCCTGAAAGACTTCCTGTCTCTCTAGGAGGCCTCCTCAGAAGTGCTGCTTCCAGACAGGAAAGGAAGGGGAAAGGAGAAATAGACTAGGCTAAAGCCTTGCCTAGAGTTTTATAGACTCCTCTAGCCAACTCCCAGACAAGCACAGGCCTACAATGGTGTTTCTCCACAGTGGCCATTAAAAAAAACAAAACTTTTTGATGCGATCAATGACCACAGTGTTTGAATATGGTCTGGCAATATGGAGGCTTCCCAAGGTCACTATCCCTTTAAGAGCAGGATTCAAATCCGGTATTACCTTAAAAGACTGACTAGATTTCCAGAGTATAAGCTTTTGAGAGTCAAAGTTCTCTTTCTCAGATACCTTTAACCTGTGCTCACAGCAGCACAGCTCCTGAACCTTTCTGAGAGTTCCACCTCCTCCTTCCCGTCTTGTCCATTGGATAGTAGCTGCAGCTGCATAACAATCCCTGGATGAGCTCCACCACCTATTTTTCTACAAAACGACCCCTGCCTTTAACTCTTTTTCCTTTCCTCTGATGCTTCATGGTTTGGTTTGTGCCCATCCCTAATCCAAGTCCTAACCAGGGCTGACCCTTGTGCGATTTCATCAGACTGGGCTAGCCATTGCCTACCTCTGCAGAGCAACCCTGGTATTCCTTGGTGGGCTCCCAAACCAGTGCAAACCAGGGCCGACCATGTTTAACTTGCAAGATTTCTTCTTCTTCTTCTTCTTCTTCTTCTTCTTCTTCTTCTTCTTCTTCTTCTTCTTCTTCTTCTTCTTCTTCTTCTTCTTCTTCTTCTTCTTCTCCTTCTCCTTCTCCTTCTCCTTCTCCTCCTTCTTCTTCTTCTTCTTCTTCTTCTTCTTCTCCTCCTCCTTCTCCTCCTTCTTCTCCTCCTCCTCCTCCTTCTCCTCCTCCTCCTCCTTCTCCTCCTCCTTCTCCTCCTCCTCCTTCTCCTCCTCCTTCTCCTCCTCCTTCTTCTTCTTCTTCTCCTCCTTCTTCTTCTCCTCCTCCTCCTTCTACTTCTCCATCTCCTCCTTCTACTTCTCCATCTCCTCCTCCTCCTCCTCCTCCTCCTCCTTCTCCTCCTCCTTCTTTCTCCTCCTCCTTTTCCTCCTCCTCCTCCTTTTCCTCCTCCTCCTCCTTTTTCTCATTCTTCTCCTTCTTCTTCTCATTCTTCTCCTTCTTCTTCTCCATCTCCTCCTTCTCCTCCTCCTTTTCCTCCTCCTTCTCCTCCTCCTCCTTTTTCTCATTCTTCTCCTTCTTCTTCTCCATCTCCTCCTTCTTCTCCTCCTTCTCCTCCTCCTCCTTCTTCTCATTCTTCTCCTTCTTCTTCTCCATCTCCTCCTTCTCCTCCTCCTTCTCCTTCTTTCTCCTCCTCCTTTTCCTCCTCCTTCTCCTCCTCCTCCTCCTTTTTCTCATTCTTCTCCTTCTTCTTCTCCATCTCCTCCTTCTCCTCCTTTTCCTCCTCCTTCTCCTCCTCCTCCTTCTTCTCCTTCTTCTTCTCCATCTCCTCCTTCTCATCCTCCTTCTCCTTCTTTCTCCTCCTCCTTTTCCTCCTCCTTCTCCTCCTCCTCCTCCTTTTTCTCATTCTTCTCCTTCTTCTTCTCCATCTCCTCCTTCTCCTCCTTTTCCTCCTCCTTCTCCTCCTCCTCCTCCTTCTCATTCTCCTCCTCCTCCTTCTTCTCATTCTCCTCCTCCTCCTTCTTCATCTTCTCCTTCTCCTCCTTTTTCTCCTTCTCCTTCTCCTCCACCACCCCCACCATCAATCTGTGAATTGCGCGATCCCTGCTCCTGCAGGACTCTGGGTTGTATACATAAGGTTAAAAACATTGCCAGATAAAACAGACAGAACTAAATAGATTATAAAAACAGATGGCAAGTAAAATTCCTTGTTACAGCACCTAAATATCAGACTGCCAGCCACGCCGCAGGCGGGGGGGTGGGGGAGGGAAGGGAAGCAAACGCGGAGAACGGTGGCGGGTGCTTCAAGCAGGATGGAACTGAGCTAGCCTAGATGACACTGGGCTAGCCGTCGCCTGCCCGCCCCCCCCCCCCCAGCAACCCAGATCTCTCAACCTGCACAGTGCTTATTATATGCTCCTTTGTTGTGGACTGGTACGGATTTACGCTGTGCAATCCTCTTTGAGTCTCTATGAGAAAGGTGAACCATAAACACAGCAAATACAATAAATAAATACAATTTTGCCTGGAGGCTGTGAGCTGGCCCCCACTCCAGAAACACAGAAGCCCTCTCGGCTTGTGAAGCCTAGCCCTGTTGACCGATCTGTCATAGAGCTATGGTGCCACCTTGTGGCCAACAATGCATTCTGCAGGAGGTGGAGGTTTTGCTTGCCATCTGGCGAACTTCTTGCAAGCTTCCCCCCCCCCCCCCCAACTAATTCAGAAATAGTATATACACACATATGCATGGGGATGGCATTATACTGAGCACCAGATTTGGGGAGGGATAATGGCTCAGTGGTAGAGCATCTGATTGGGAAGCAGAAGGTCCCAGGTTCAATCCCCGGCATCTCCAACTAAAAAGGGTCCAGGCAAATAGGCGTGAAAAACCTCAGCTTGAGACTCTGGAGAGCTGCTGCCAGTCTGAGTAGACAATATTGACTTTAGGGAGGGACAGTGGCTCAGTGGTAGAGCATTTGCATGGTAAGCAGAAGGTCCCAGGTTCAATCCCCGGCATCTCCAACTAAAAGGGTCCAGGCAAGTAGGTATGAAAAACCTCAGCTTGAGACTCTGGAGAGCCGCTGCCAGTCTGAGTAGACAATACTGACTTTAGGGAGGGATGGTGGCTCAGTGGTAGAGCATCTGCTTGGTAAGCAGAAGGTCCCAGGTTCAATCCCCGGCATCTCCAACTAAAAAGGGTCCAGGCAAATAGGCATGAAAAACCTCAGCTTGAGACTCTGGAGAGCTGCTGCCAGTCTGAGTAGACAATACTGACTTTAGGGAGGGACAGTGGCTCAGTGGTAGAGCATTTGCATGGTAAGCAGAAGGTCCCAGGTTCAATCCCCGGCATCTCCAACTAAAAGGGTCCAGGCAAGTAGGTGTGAAAAACCTCAGCTTGAGACTCTGGAGAGCTGCTGCCAGTCTGAGTAGACAATACTGACTTTAGGGAGGGACGGTGGCTCAGTGGTAGAGCATCTGCTTGGTAAGCAGAAGGTCCCAGGTTCAATCCCCGGCATCTCCAACTAAAAAGGGTCCAGGCAAGTAGGTGTGAAAAACCTCATCTTGAGACCCTGGAGAGCCGCTGCCAGTCTGAGTAGACAAGACTGACTTTGATGGACCGAGGCTCTGATTCAGTAGAAGGCAGCTTCATATGTTCATATAAGCACAGCTCCTGAACCTTACTGAGGGTCCTCCCTCTTCTTCCCCACTTACCTTGCCCATTGAATAGGAGGTGCAGCTGCATAACAATCCCTGGATTAGGAGAGCAGGCAGGCAGGCAGCCAGCCACCAGGGGCTTGGCCACACCACCAGCAGCCCTCATGAACCCCTGGAGAAGCCCACACCACCCTTTCTCCACTTCTTATGTGATTTTGGGTGGCGGGTGACTTGCCTGCCTTTTGACGGTGGGGGGAAAGGTGACTAAGGAGAGCCCCAGGTGAGTGAGGCCTGCTTGGGCTTGCTGGATCTCTAGCAGGCCTCGCTCGCTCGGGGCTCTCCTTTCTTGCGTCAGGTTGCTTTTGACTGGTGGGGGGTGGTGTATGCTTGTAGCCGCCACCACCTCCTGTGGCAATGAATTCCACATGTTAATCACCCTTTGGGTGAAGAAGCACTTCCTTTTATCCGTTCTAACCCGACTGCTCAGCGATTTCATCGAATGCCCACGAGTTCTTGTATTGTGAGAAAGGGAGAAAAGGACTTCTTTCTCTACTTTCTCCATCCCGTGCAGAATCTTGTCAACCTCTCTCATGTCACCCCGCAGTCGACGTTTTTCCAAGCTAAAGAGCCCCAAGCGTTTCAACCTTTCTTCATAGGGAAAGTTCTTTCCAGCTCCTTGGCGAAAATTGGTTCCTTCGCACAAACACACTTTCCCAGCTCCTCTGTTTCTTTTGCTCATTGCGTTTTGTCAGTTTCCACTAGTCCCACACCACTACGCCACTCTGTTGGACCATCCCGCTGTACTACTAACTTGCTATTGTAACTGATTTTATTGTGATTTTATTGTGATTTGTTTGAGCGCTTTCATCAGCACTGCCTTCGCACCATGCATTTTTTCATCTTAGGCGGGCAAGGCAGTTGGCCCCCTTCCTGGAGCGCGACGACCTGGCAACAGTGATCCATGCTACGGTCACCTCGAGGTTAGACTACTGCAATGCCCTCTACATGGGGCTGCCCTTGTCCCGGACTTGGAAATTGCAGCTGGTGCAGAACGCCGCGGCCCGGCTGTTATTGGGTCTCCCAAAGTGGGGACACATTCAGCCGGGTCTTCGGACCCTGCACTGGCTTCCAGTGATATACCGGGTCCGGTACAAGGTACTGGTTATCACCTTTAAAGCCCTATATGGCTTGGGACCTGTCTACCTGAAGGACCGTCTTTCCCCGCATGTTCCCCAGAGAGTACTGAGGTCGGGAACACAAAATCTCCTTACTGTCCCTGGGCCGAAAGAAGCCCGCTTGAAATCCACCAGAGAAAGGGCTTTCTCTGTTATGGCCCCTACATGGTGGAATCAGCTGCCGGAGGAGGTGAGGGCCCTGCGGGACCTTGTTCAGTTCCGCAGGGCCTGTAAGACGTCCCTCTTCCGGCTAGCCCATACCTAGCATGAGAACCTAACACAGCTTGCCAGATTTCCTTTATATATACTTGAATATTTATTAATTTTTAGAGTTTTATCTGTTTTATCTGTTTTATCTGTTTTAATTGTCTATTCCCTCACATGTTTAAATATTGCTTATTGTTATGTGGGATCTATTGTTGGAAGCCGCCCTGAGCCATTCGTGGGAAGGGCGGGATATAAATTCTAAATAAATAAATAAATAAAATCCTCAACATCCACTGGAGTGACTTTGTGACCAACACTGAAGTCCTCAAGAGGGCAGAGGTTATAAGCATCGAGGCACTGCTGTTGAAGACGCAGCTGCGCTGGGCAGGGCATATTTCTAGGATGGAAAACCACCGCCTTCCCAAGATTGCCCTGTATGGCGAACTTTCCACCGGTCATCGAAATAGAGGGGCACCAAAGAAGAGGTACAAGGACTCCTTGAAGAAATCCCTTGGCACCTGTCGCATCAACCATCACCAGTGGTCTGTCCTAGCCTCAGATCGCAAAGCATGGAGGCACACCATCCACCAGGCTGTCTCTTCATTTGAGAACGCACGCGTAGCTGGTCTTGAGGACAAAAGGAGATTGAGGAAGAATCGCACTGCTACAGCACCAACCCCAAATCAGACTTTTCCCTGCAGCCACTGTGGCCGGACCTGCCTGTCCCGCATTGGTCTTGTCAGCCACCAGCGAGCCTGCAGCAGACGTGGACTACTGCACCCTTCTTAAATCTTCGTTCGCGAAGTCAAGCCGAGAGAGAGATTGTGATTTGTTGATTTCCTCTGCCCTGAGCCCCCGTGGGGGATTGGGCGGGATATAAAGAAACTATTGATAATAATAAGAAGAAGAAAGAGTTGCCAAGTCTGTGTTGGGATATTCCAGGAGACTTTAGAGGAGGATCTGCGAGAAGGCGGGGTTTGGAAAGCAGACGGGACTAAGCAGGGGTCATTTTGTAGAAAAGTAGGTGGTGGAGCTCATTAGCATAACTCATTCGCATATGCTGTCCTCCCCCCCCCCCCCAGCCAAAAGCAAACCGATGAAAGAAACGAGAGCCCCGGGCGAGCGAGGTATGCTTGGGCTGGCTAGAGATCCAGCCAGCCCAAGCAGGCCTCGCTCGCCTGGGGCTCTCCTGAGCCATACCACCCCCAGCCAAAAGGCCAGCAAGCCACCCAAAATCACATAAGAAGTGGAGAAAGGGTGGTGTGAGCTTCTCCAGGGGTTAATGAGGGCTGCTGGGGGCGTGGCAAAGCCCCTGGTGGCTGGCTGGCTGGCTGCCCGCTCTCCTAATCCAGGGCTTGTTATGCAGCTGCACCTCCTATTCAACGGACAAGGTAGGTGGGGAGGAAGAGGGGGAACCCTCAGAAAAGTTCAGGAGTTGCGCTCCTGTGAGCTCCTGCTGAATCTGAGGCTTGGGCCTCAGCGTGGTGCAATGCCCCGGAGTCCACCCTCCAAAGCAGCCATTTTCTCCAGGGGAGCTGATCCCTGCCACCTGGGGATCAGGTGCAAAAGTGGGAGATCTCCAGGCCCCACCTGGAGGCTGGCGACCCTGGTCTCCATTATGGCTCTTTAATAGTTTACACTTTCTTTAAAAGATGTTTGCAGTAGGCTATGTTACCCAAAATAGGGTGAATAAATATTTTAAATATGTAACGTCGCTGCTCCAAAAAGCGAGCACAGGAAGGAGGGAGTGTGGCTTTGGGGAGGGTCTGTGGCTCAGCGGCAGAGCCTCTGCTTGGCATGCAGAAGGTCCCAGGTTCAATCCCCGGCATCTCCAGCTAAAACAGGACCAGGTAGCGGGAGAGACCTCAGCCTGAGACCTTGGAGAGCTGTGGCCGTTCTGAGAAAACAGTATTGGCTTTGATGGACCAAGGGTCAAGGCGGTTAATGTTTCATGTGCGCTTCCTGCCACCAGGGGGCAGCATTGCTTCATATCTGGCCGCAGAATTACGCCTGGCACCCATCCAAATGTTAACAGTCTACAAGAGAGGACTGCCTCACCTTCCCCGCTTCTTCTCCCCCATGCAGCCAGTTGGGTAACCCTGGGCCGGTCACAGCTCTCTCAGAGCTCTCTCAGCCCCACCTACCTCACAAGGTGTCTGTTGTGGAGAGAGGAAGCAAAGGAGATTGGAAGCCACTCTGAGGCTCCAAGTGAAGGGTGAGGTATAAATCCAATCTCCTCTTCCTCCTCTTCCACTTCTTCTTCTCCTCCTCCTTCTTCTCCTTCTCCCTCTCCTTCTCCTTCTTCTTCCACTTCTTCTTCTTCCATTTCTCCTCCTCCTCCTCCTTCTCCTCCTTCTTCTCCTTCTCCATCTTCTTCTCCTTCTCCTTCTTCCACTTCTTCTTCTTCCACTTCTCCTCCTCCTCCTCCTCCTTCTTCTCCTTCTCCATCTTCTTCTCCTTCTCCTTCTTCCACTTCTTCTTCTTCCACTTCTCCTCCTCCTCCTCCTTCTGCTCCTTCTCCTTCTTCTTCCACTTCTTCTCCTCCTCCTCCTTCTGCTCCTTCTCCTTCTTCTTCCACTTCTTCTCCTCCTCCTCCTCCTTCTCATAAGAACATAAGAGAAGCCATGTTGGATCAGGCCAATGGTCCATCCAGTCCAACACTCTGTGTCACATAAGAACATAAGAGAAGCCATGTTGGATCAGGCCAATGGTCCATCCAGTCCAACACTCTGTGTCACAGAAGAACATAAGAGAAGCCGTGTTGGATCAGGCCAATGGCCCATCCAGTCCAACACTCTGTGTCACAGAAGAACATAAGAGAAGCCGTGTTGGATCAGGCCAATGGCCCATCCAGTCCAACACTCTGTGTCACAGAAGAACATAAGAGAAGCCGTGTTGGATCAGGCCAATGGACCATCCAGTCCAACACTCTGTGTCACATAAGAACATAAGAGAAGCTGTGTTGGATCAGGCCAATGGCCCATCCAGTCCAACACTCTGTGTCACATAAGAACATAAGAGAAGCCGTGTTGGATCAGGCCAGTGGCCCATCCAGTCCAACACTCTGTGTCACATAAGAACATAAGAGAAGCCCTGTTGGATCAGGCCAATGGCACATCCAGTCCAACACTCTGTGTCACATAAGAACATAAGAGAAGCCCTGTTGGATCAGGCCAATGGCACATCCAGTCCAACACTCTGTGTCACATAAGAACATAAGAGAAGCCATGTTGGATCAGGCCAATGGTCCATCCAGTCCAACACTCTGTGTCACATAAGAACATAAGAGAAGCCATGTTGGATCAGGCCAACGGCCCATCAAGTCCAACACTCTGTGTCACACAGTGGCAAAAAATTTTATATACACACATACACTGTGGCTAATAGCCACTGATGGACCTGTGCTCCATATTTTTATCTAAACCCCTCTTGAAGGTGGCTATACTTGTGGCCGCCACCACCTCCTGTGGCAGTGAATTCCACATGTTAATCACCCTTTGGGTGAAGAAGTACTTCCTTTTATCTGTTTTAACCTTTCTGCTCAGCAATTTCATCGAATACCCACGCGTTCTTGTATTGTGAGAAAGGGAGAAAAGTACTTCTTTCTCTACTTTCTCCATCCCATGCATTATCTTGTAAACCTCTATCATGTCACCCCCGCAGTCGACGTTTCTCCAAGCTAAAGAGTCCCAAGCGTTTCAACCTTTCTTCATAGGGAAAGTGCTCCAGCCCTTTAATCATTCTAGTTGCCCTTCTCTGGACTTTCTCCAATGCTATAATATCCTTTTTGAGGTGTGGCGACCAGAACTGCACACAGTACTCCAAATGAGACCGCACCATTGATTTATACAGGGGCATTATGATACTGGCTGATTTGTTTTCAATTCCCTTCCTAATAATTCCCAGCATGGCGTTGGCCTTTTTTATTGCAGACGCACACTGTATTGACATTTTCAGTGAGTTATCTACCATGACCCCAAGATCTCTCTCTTGGTCAGTCTCTGCCAGTTCACACCCCATCAACTTGTATTTGTAGCTGGGATTCTTGGCCCCAATGTGTGTTACTTTGCACTTGGCCACATTGAACCGCATCTGCCATGTTGACGCCCACTCACCCAGCCTCAACAGATCCCTTTGGAGTTCCTCACAATCCTCTCTGGTTCTCACCACCCTGAACAATTTAGTGTCATCCGCAAACTTGGCCACTTCACTGCTCACTCCCAACTCTAAATCATTTATGAACAAGTTAAAGAGCATGGGACCCAGTACCGAGCCCTGCGGCACCCCACTGCTTACCGTCCTCTACTGTGAAGACTGCCCATTTATACTCACTCTCTGCTTCCTATTACTCAGCCAGTTTTTGATCCACAAGAGGACCTGTCCTTTTACTCCATGACTCTCAAGTTCTCCTTCTCCTCCTTCTCTTGTGCAAACCCTACCTGGCCCCATCTGCTTTCTAAAAGCACCTAGCAGGTGCCAGGAATGGTATCACCACCATGGCACCCACAGGCATCATGTTGGAGACCCCTGACCTAGACAAATCTTGAACTGCCCCATTGTGGCTCTTGTGTTATGTCAAGAGTTGTGAATTACAGAAATCAGTATCCTAGATCAAAACAGGATAACTAAGAAGTAGTAGAAGAAGAAGAAATTGGATTTATACCCCGCCCTTCACTCTGAATCTCAGAGTGGCTCACAATCTCCTTTATTTTCCTCCCCCACAACAGACATCCTGTGAGATGGGTGGGGCTGAGAGGGCTCTCACAGCAGCTGCCGTTTCAAGGACAGAGTCTCAGAGCGGCCTACAATCTCCTTTCCCTTCCTCTCCCACAACAGACACCCTGTGGGGTGTCCACTTGCAGCTGCTGGAATGGCCTTGGGTCAGCCATAGTGTTTAAGTGTGCGGACTCTTATCTGGGAGAACCGGGTTTGATTCCCCACTCCTCCACTTGCAGCTGCTGGAATGGCCTTGGGCCAGCCATAGCTCTAATAGAGAGCCAGTTGGGTGTAGTGGTTAAGTGCGCAGACTCTTATCTGGGAGAACTGGGTTTGATCCCCCACTCCTCCACTTGCACCTGCTGGAATGGCCTTGGGTCAGCCAGAGCTCTAATAGAGAGCCAGTTGGGTGTAGTGGTTAAGTGTGCAGACTCTTATCTGGGAGAACCGGGTTTGATCCCCCACTCCTCCACTTGCAGCTGCTGGAATGGCCTTGGGTCAGCCATAGCTCTAATAAAGAGCCAGTTTGGTGTAGTGGTTAAGTGTGCGGGCTCTTATCTGGAAGAACCGGGTTTGATTCCCCACTCCTCCACTTGCAGCTGCTGGAATGGCCTTGGGTCAGCCATAGCTCTAATAGAGAGCCAGGTTGGTGTAGTGGTTAAGTGTGCGGACTCTTATCTGGAAGAACTGGGTTTGATTCCCCACTCCTCCACTTGCACCTGCTGGAATGGCCTTGGGTCAGCCATAGCTCTGGCAGAGGTTGTCCTTGAAAAGGCAGCTGCTGTGAGAGTCTTCTCAGCCCCACCTACCTCGCCTAGTGTTTGCTGTGTGGGAGGAAGATAAAGGAGAATGTGATCTGCTCTGAGAATCTGAGTGGAGGGCGGAATATAAATCCAATGTCTTCTTCTTCTGCTGGGATGGAACTCAGATCGTGAGCAAAGAGCTTGGACTGCAGTACTGCAGCTTTACCGCTCTGCGCCACGGGGTCATACGGACCATCTAGTCCCACCTCAGCCCTAGAGCATCCCCGACAAGTGTTTGTCTAATTTGTCAACAGTGAGAAAGAAAACCTTTCTCCTTAGTCAGGGGAGCTTCTTCTCCGGGAGGAGGAGGGGGGGGACTGTGACCTCTTGTCCTCTCTGTTTATGGAGACAAAAGGGAAAAGAGACACCCCGGTGAAAATTTCCCTTCCTTTGTAATTGAAATGGGAATCAGGCGCCATTGTGGAACCTCTCCTCCTCTCTTCCTGTGACTCCTTGGTGGTGTGTGTGGGAGGGGAGTCGTTCTGGCTTCAGGATCCATATCCCCTTCTGCTCACTTATTGATTTATGATCCTCTCCAACTCCTCCCCCTTGTTGGCTTTCCTGACATGTCTTCCGAGCAGGAAAATGACGGCTACTTCCAGGCCTCATTTTGAGCAGGAGCTCACAGGAGCAGGGTTCCGGAACCTCTACATTTTATTGTGCTTTTTCTTTCTTAAACCCGTCTCTCCCCCCCCCCCCCCCCCCAATACTTCCTTCTGGGCTCCATTGCTCAAACCGCCTGTGAGAATTCTGCTGAACTCTTAAGATTTGACAAACTTTCTAATATTTATCCCCACCCGCGAAAAAAGGGGAAAGAACCAAAACCTATCCAGCGGACGGATGGAAATCTTCCTCGTGCCACTGCGGCCACATAGGAGAACATCATTTAAAAAGTACGACGGGAGTCAGGTTTTACTAAGGCGATGATAATTCAAGAAGCATTTGAAGGGAGATGCTGAGCTGATCTAATTTAGTACACTTTCCGGTGAATTCAGGGGGGCGTGGCATATGCAAATGGGTTATGCTAGTGAGCCCTGGCACCTCTTTTTCTACAAAATGACCTCCTGGACTTACTTCCAAATCTGGTCGAGGAGGAAAACCGGATGAATCAAGAAGGATCATCTCAAGCAAACAGGTATTGTTGGAAACAGGAGAAAAAAGCTTCTTCCTTCAGCTGTGTGTCTGTGTGAAATTCTATAAAGTTCTTTCGGAGCATGCTGACTCTATGAAGACAAAGACGAAGACGAAGAAGAAGAAGACGAAGATGAAGAAGAAGAAGACGAAGAAGAAGACGAAGAAGAAGTCGTCAGCATTGGCTTTATATCCCGTCCTCCACTCCGAATCTCAGAGAATCTCCCACCATCTATTTTCCTTCCTTCCTTCCTTCCTTCCTTCCTTCCTTCCTTCCTTCCTTCCTTCCTTCCTTCCTTCCTTCCTATCTTGCGGCTCTCAAAACATCTGAGGTTCACATCTTGCAGTTCTCTAACATCTGGCGTTTATTCTGTGTGGCTCTTTCACTAAAGAAGAAGAGAAGAAGGTATTGGATTTATATCCTACCCTCCACTCCGAATCTCAGAGTGGCTCGCAATCTCCTCTGTCTTCTCCCCCACCCCACAATAGACACCCTGTGAGGTGGGTGGGGCTGAGAGGGCTCTCACAGCAGCTGCCCTTTCATGGACAACTCCTGCCAGAGCTATGGCTGACCCAAGGCCATTCCAGCTGCTGCAAGTGGAGGAGTGGGGAATCAAACCTGGTTCTACCAGATAAGAGTCCGCGCACTTAACCACTACACCCAACTGGCTCTCTATCAGAGCTCTGGCTGACCCAAGGCCATTCCAGCAGCTGCAAGGAGAGGAGTGGGGAATCAAACCCGGTTCTACCAGAAAGAGTCCGCACACTTAACCACGACACCAAACTGGCTCTCTATCAGAGCTCTGGCTGACCCAAAGCCATCCCAGCAGCTGCAAGTGGAGGAGTGGGGAATCAAACCTGGTTCTCCCAGATAAGAGTCCGTGCACTTAACCACTACAACAAACTGGCTCTCTATCAGAGCTCTGGCTGACCCAAGGCCATTCCAGCAGCTGCAAGGGGAGGAGTGGGGAATCAAACCCAGTTCTCCCAGATAAGAGTCCGTGCACTTAACCACTACACCAAACTGCCTCTCTATCAGAGCTCTGGCTGACCCAAGGCCATTCCAGCTGCTGCAAGGGGGGAGTGGGGAATCAAACCCGGTTCTCCCAGATAAGAGTCCGTGCACTTAACCACTACACCCAACTGGCTCTCTATTAGAGCTATGGCTGACCCAAGGCCATTCCAGCAGCTGCAAGTGGAGGAGTGGGGAATCAAACCCCGTTCTCCCAGCTAAGAGTCCCACGCACTTAACCACTACACCAAACTGGCTCTCTATTAGAGCTATGGCTGACCCAAGGCCATTCCAGCAGGTGCAAGTGGAGGAGTGGGGAATCAAACCCGGTTCTCCCAGATAAGAGTCCGTGCACTTAACCACTACACCCAACTGGCTCTCTATTAGAGCTATGGCTGACCCAAGGCCATTCCAGCAGGTGCAAGTGGAGGAGTGGGGAATCAAACCCGGTTCTCCCAGATAAGAGTCCAAGCACTTAACCACTACACCAAACTGGCTCTCTATTAGAGCTGTGGCTGACCCAAGGCCATTCCAGGAGGTGCAAGCGGAGGAGTGGGGAATCAAACCCTGCTCCCAGATAAGAGTCCGCAGACTTAACTACTGCACCAAACTGGCTCTCCCAAATGAATTAATGTCTTCCCAAATGCCCTATCAGCAGGGGGGGTTTTTTTGGGAGGAGGAGTGCCCAGGAATGCTGTTCCGGCTGGCTTGGCATCAGGGGGTGTGGCCTAATATGGAAATGAGTTCCCATGGCGCTTTTTCTACGCAACAAAGCCCTGCCTATCAGTCTTGAGCTGAATGACCCAGGCTAACCCAATCTTGCCAGATCTCAGAAGCCGAGCTGAGGTGGGCCCTGCCTAGTGTCTGTATGGGAGACCACCAAGAAACACCAGGGTCGTGACGTGGAGGCCAGCAATGGCAAACCCCGGGGGCGGAGCTCCTTCGCATATTAGGCCACACACCCCTGATGTAGCCAATCCTCCAAGAGCTTATGAAAAAGAGCCCCACCTACCTTACAGGGTGTCTCTTGCTGGGGGTTGGGGAAGGTAAAGGAGATTGTGACCACTGCTCTGAGAGTCAAAGTATAGGGCAGGATATTAATCATTATCTTCTTCACCGGAAAGGGGCCTTAGTGGATCATACGCTGAACATGAGTCAACCGTGTGATGCGGTGGCTAAAAAGGCAAATGCAATTTTGGGCTGTATCAACAGAAGTCTAGTGTCCGGATCACTTGATGTGATGGTATCACTTTGCTCTGGGAAGACCTCGCCTGGAGTCTTGTGTTCAGTTTTGGGCACCACAATTTAAGAAGGATATAGACAAGCTGGAACGGGTCCAGAGGAGGGCGACGAAGATGGTGAGGGGTCTGGAGACCAAGTCCTATGAGGAAAGGTTGAAGGAGCTGGGGATGTTTAGCCTGGAGAGGAGGCGGCTGAGAGGTGATATGATCCCCATCTTCAAGTACCTGAAGGGCTGTCATATAGAGGATAGTGCGGAATTGTTTTCTGTGGCCCCGGAAGGTAGGACCAGAACCAGTGGGTTGAAATTAAATCAAAATAGTTTCTGGCTCACCATTAGGAAGAACTTCCTGACCGATAGAGCGGTTCCTCGGTGGAGCAGGCTTCCTCGGGAGGTGGTGGGGTCTCCTTCCTTGGAGGTTTTGAAACAGAGGCTAGATGGCCATCTGACAGCAATGAAGATCCTGTGAAATTAGGGGGAGGTGTTTGTGAGTTTCCTGCATTGTGTAGGGGGTTGGGCTAGATGACCCTGGAGGTCCCTTCCAACTCTATGATTCTCCTCCTCCTCTTCAGAATTTCTCAAGATGGCGACGGCAGCTTGACATTGCACACGATCACACCCTTCCACTCCCCTGTTCAGTCAAACAGCGCATCGCCTTTCCCTGGCTTGATATCCAGCTCCCAGTCACGAATAACCTGCTCATGCCAGACCCTGCGGGTGAGATTCTGCATGGCATGAAGCCCTGAGAAGGCCATGGCTCCATGCCAGACCTCACGGCTTCTGCCACCTGTTCACCCTCCAACACCACCTGGCTTCCTCTTTTGCACTGTCATGTCGACTTGCCTCATTTCTCTCCGCTCCAGAACCAAGCTAGTAGCATCATGGAGAGGGAGGGTGGCTTAGTGGTAGAGCATCTGCTTGGTAAGCAGAAGGTCCCAGGTTCAATCCCCAGCATCTCCAACTAAAAAGGGTCCAGGCAAGTAGGCATGAAAAACCTCAGCTTGAGACCCTGGAGAGCCATGAATGGGGCTGTGGCTCAGTGGTAGAGCATCTGCTTGGGAAGCAGAAGGTCCCAGGTTCAATCCCCGGCATCTCCAACTAAAAAGGATCCAGGCAAGTAGGCGTGAAAAACCTCCACTTCAGACCCTGGAGAGCCATGAAGTGGGCTATAGCTCAGTGGTAGAGCCTCTGCTTGGGAAGCAGAAGGTCCCAGGTTCAATCCCCGGCATCTCCAACTAAAAAGGGTCCAGGCAAGTAGGCGTTAAAAACCTCAGCTTGAGACCCTGGAGAGCCATGAATGGGGCTGTGGCTCAGTGGTAGAGCATCTGCTTGGTAAGCAGAAGGTCCCAGGTTCAATCCCCGGCATCTCCAACTAAAAAGGATCCAGGCAAGTAGGTATGAAAAACCTCAGCTTGAGAGCCTGGAGAGCCGCTGCCAGTCTGGTCTGATTCAGTATAAGGCAGTTTCATATGTTCATAAGTATAAGGCAGTATAAGGCAGTTTCATATGTTCACCAATAACTGAATTTAATGTTTACCGCCAGATTAATAACGTTTACCGCCAGTGTTAATTTAGGAATGTTTTAATTAATTATTGACTATTGACTGGTTTTAATGTGAATTTTAATGTGAATTTAATGTTTTTATTATTGTATTGTTTACTTGAAATGCTGTTAGCCGCCCTGAGCCTGCTTCGGCGGGGGAGGGCGGGATATAAATAAAATTTTACTTTACATTTTACATTACATAAGAGAGTGCCCGGGAGAGAGAAGAAAATATTGGAATTATATCCCGCCCTCCACTCCGAATCTCAGAGTCTCAGAGCAGCTCACAATCTCCTTTATCTTCCTCCCTTACAACAGACACCCTGTGGGGTGGGTGGGATTGAGAGGGCTCTCCCAGCAGCTGCCCTTTCAAGGACAACCTCTGCCAGAGCTATGGCTGACCCAAGGCCATTCCAACAGATGCAAGTGGAGGAGTGGGGAATCAAACCCGGCTCTCCCAGATAAGAGTCTGCACACTTCACCACTACACCAAACTGGCTCTTTCAACCACCCTTTCAAGGACAACCTCTGCCAGAGCTATGGCTGACCCAAGGCCATTCCAGCAGCTGCAAGTGGAGGAGTGGGGAATCAAACAGGGACCCCCCCAGATAAGAGTCCACACACTTAACCACTACACTAAACTGGCAGGAACTGTAGCAGCTGTCGCAACCGCTAGTTGTCACCGTCACCCGGGGGCTTCTGTTTCCCCAGAGGCTCCATTTCAGTGCTGCCGTGCTAACGACAGCGGAAGTGGATTAGAACTCTGACTTCACCTCGAAAGCCTGACTCCTTAACCACATTTGTCGCAAGCGTGACAGTCTAATCCGCGGCCGCCGAGGCCTCTAATGGTTTCGTGGGCTTATGCCTTTTCCTCCCCGAGTCTCTGCAAAGGCATCGTGCTAAGCAGATATCGGATGGGAGACCGCAGATAGCGAGGGCTGCTCGAACGTCACTGGTCGAGGCTGTCAACATTTCCCACCCGACCTCCATGTCGGAGGCCTCTGTGCCAAATGAGATGTGACATGTCATTTCGGTTCGGCTGATTCCCCGGCCGACTTTGCTCGGCGACGGTGAAAGGGGATCCGACTGCGGGCCCTCCGCTCTTCTGGACCGAGGGACTTAGCAGCCCAGATGAATCAGAAGGGTTTACTTCTCCCCCAGTTCTTTAATCATTCACAGCAATTCACCCACGAGACGACATTCCTCTAAGAGAGATGTCTTTTTAAGAGCCAATATTTTTTTTTCCCCTTTGGGGGGAAAAAGAATCATGGAAAGGCTGCCAACTTTGGGAAGGGCACCGCTCTTATCTAATGAGAAAAAACAAAAGACTTTGGTTTCTGGTAGATCTCTCTCGCAGCCAGCGTTCCCTTTAAGCTGAGTTAGCGTGAGCCAGCTCGGAGATTCTTAGCCTTCAGCTCAAACGTTTTTGTCCTAGCTCAGGAAAAATGGCCCCAGAGCACAATAATTTAAGCAGCAGCTCACAACTTTCATCCCAGTAGCTCACAAAGTAGAATTTTTGCTCACAAGTCTCTGCGGCTTAGAGGGAACCTCGCTCACAACCTAGTTTGCCAAGGCCGGGTGAGCGGGCAAGTAACCAAAATAGCAGGCTCGTGAAATGCTATTATTGCTTACAGCATCCAGACGCCAAGGCAATTTCCAGCTCACCAACAATACAGGTCAGCGGAAGCTACTCCTTCCCCCCCCCCCCACGAAACACATTGAACATATGAACCTATGAAGCTGCCATATACTGAATCAGACCCCTGGTCCATCAAAGTCAGTCTTGTCTACTCAGACTGGCAGCAGCTCTCCAGGGTCTCAAGTTGAGGTTTTTCATGCCTACTTGCCTGGACCCTTTTGAGTTGGAGATGCCGGGGATTGAACCTGGGACCTTCTGCTTACCAAGCAGATGCTCAGCCTCTGAGCCACCGTCCCTCCTCTAAAGAACATATGAACCTATGAAGCTGCCATATACTGAATCAGACCCCTGGTCCATCAAAGTCAGTCTTGTCTACTCAAACTGGCAGCAGCTCTCCGGGGTCTCAAGCTGAGGTTTTTCACGTCTACTTGCCTGGACCCTTTGGAGATGCCGGGGATTGAACCTGGGACCTTCTGCTTCTCAAGCAGATGCTCTACCACTGAGCCACAGCCCCATTCATGGCTCTCCAGGGTCTCAAGCTGAGGTTTTTCATGCTACCTTGCCTGGACCCTTTTTAGTTGGAGATGCCGGGGATTGAACCTGGGACTTTCTGCTTACCAAGCAGATGCTCTACCACTGAGCTACCATCCCTCCCTTAAGGTTGCCTTCATTCCTTGTGAACATATGAAGCTGCCTTCTACTGAATCAGACCCCCTTCGATCCATCAAAGTCAGTCTTGTCTACTCAGACTGGCAGTGGCTCTCAAGGGCCTCAAGTGGAGGTTTTTACTCGCCTGGACCCTTTTTAGTTGGAGATGTCGGGGATTGAACCTGGGACCTTCTGCTTACCAAGCAGATGCTCTGCCACTGAGCCACCGTCCCTCCCTTTTTTGGCAATACAGCAAGAAAATAAATCTCTGTGCTTTGGAGTGATTTTCAACACACCTTGCAAAACAGGTTTCAGGGGATGGGGGAGTGGAGTTGTCAGATCTGAGTGGGAAAACTCCTAGAGATTTGGGGGTGGTAGTCAAGGACCACACTGGGGTCCAATGCCATAGAGCAGGAGTGTCAAACATGCAGCCGGGGGGCCGAATGCAGCCTCCTGAGGGTCCCTAGCAGGACCCTGAGCAACTGGCTGTCATCTGCTTCCAGCCAGTTGGGTGTAGTGGTGAAGTGCATGGACTCTTATCTGGGAGAACCAGGTTTGATTCCCCACTCCTCCACTTGCACCTGCTGGAATGGCCTTGGGTCAGCCATAGCTATCACAGGAGTTGTTCTTTAAAGGGCAGCTTTTGGGAGAGCCCTCTCAGCCCCACCTATCTCACATGGTGTCTGTTGTGGGGGGAGAAGATATTGGAGATTGTAAGCCGCTCTGAGTCTCTGATTGAGAGTGAAGGGTGGGGTATAAATCTGCAGTCTTCTTCTTCTTCCTCTTCTTCTCCTTCTCTCTTGCTTCCTCTCGTTTTACAGCTCCCTAGGTGGTGGTGAGCTCCCCCTCACTGGCAGTCTTCAAGCAGCAGCTGGACAAACACTTGTCAGGGATGCTCTTGGCTGATCCTGCATTGAGCAGGGGGTTGGACTAGATGGCCTCTATGGACCCTTCCAACTCTATGTGATTCTATGATTCATTTTAAAAAACTTATATAAAACATAAGAACATCAGAGAAGCCACGCTGGATCAGGCCAGTGGCCCATCCAGTCCAACACTCTGAGTCACATAAGAACATAAGAGAAGCCATGTTGGATCAGGCCAGTGGCCCATCCAGTCCAACACTCTGTGTCACATAAGAACATAAGAGAAGCCATGTTGGATCAGGCCAATGGCCCCTCCAGTCCAACACTCTGTGTCACATAAGAACATAAGAGAAGCCATGTTGGATCAGGCCAATGGCCCATCCATTCCAACACTCTGTGTCACATAAGAACATAAGAGAAGCCATGTTGGATCAGGCCAATGGCCCATCCAGTCCAACACTCTGTGTCACATAAGAACATAAGAGAAGCCATGTTGGATCAGGCCAGTGGCCCATCCAGTCCAACACTCTGTGTCACATAAGAACGTAAGAGAAGCCATGTTGGATCAGGCCAGTGGCCCATCCAGTCCAACACTCTGTGTCACATAAGAGAAGCCATGTTGGATCAGGCCAGTGGCCCATCCATTCCAACACTCTGTGTCTCATAAGAACATAAGAGAAGCCATGATGGATCGGGCCAGTGGCCCATCCATTCCAACACTCTGTGTCACATAAGAACATAAGAGAAGCCATGTTGGATCAGGCCAGTGGCCCATCCATTCCAACACTCTGTGTCACATAAGAACATAAGAGAAGCCATGTTGGATCGGGCCAGTGGCCCATCCATTCCAACACTCTGTGTCTCATAAGAACATAAGAGAAGCCATGTTGGATCAGGCCAGTGGCCCATCCATTCCAACACTCTGTGTCACATAAGAACATAAGAGAAGCCATGTTGGATCAGGCCAATGGTCCATCCAGTCCAACACTCTGCGTCACATAAGAACATAAGAGAAGCCATGTTGGATCAGGTAATGGCCCATCCATTCCAACACTCTGTGTCTCATAAGAACATAAGAGAAGCCATATTGGATCAGGCCAATGGCCTATCCAGTCCAACACAGTGGCCAAAAAACCAGGTGTCATTAGGAGGTCCACCAGTGGGGCCAGGACAGTAGAAGCCCTCCCACTGTTTAAGTCAGGGGTGTCGAACTCATTTGCTATGAGGACTGGATCTTGACATTGTCAGGCTGGGCCATGTGTGTAATAAAATATAATGCCAGGTGAGGGAGATATAAACTTGATAAAGGACACAGACAAACACACACACACTCAGCCATATCCACCTCACTGGTTTGCTGAGCCTCAGCCAACAGAAGGAAGACAGGCTTGGCTCAGTAGCTCTGCTGTGCAAGTGAGAGCCTGGCAAAGCTAGCTCTTCCTCCCCCCCTTCCTCCTCAAGGGGGTAGCCTCAGTCAATAGAGAAAACAGAGGCTTTGCTCTGTAGCTTCTGTGCAATTGAGCAAGCCTGGCAAAGCAAGCTGTGATGCAGAAGGAAGCAAGAGAGAGAGAAGGAAGCAGAGTCCACTGAGGTGCTTGGTGGGAGTGGCTGATAGGAGCCCTCCAGGGGTCTTTGGCCACCAGGCCTCATGACACCCCTGGTTTAAGTCACTAGTGAGTCAATTTTACAGTACTTTCCACAACCGGATTCTTCTGCTCAGGCCAGAGCATTCATTGGCACCCTGCGGCGCAAGGTTCTGAAATGTTACTAATGTACATAAAATCGAGGACATTCAGTTAGATCAGTCTGCACCACGTGTTTGCGAGCAGAGTATTTCTGGCAATGAATATGTTGTCTCTCTCAGGAGAGCCAGTTTGGTGTAGTGGTTAAGTGTGTGGACTCTTATCTGGGAGAACCGGGTTTGATTCCCCACTCCTCCACTTGCAGCTGCTGGAATGGCCTTGGGTCACCCATAGCTCTGGCAGAGGTTGTCCTTGAAAGGGCAGCTGCTGTGAGAGTCCTCTCAGCCCCACCCACCCCACAGGGTGCCTGTTGTGCGAGAGGAAGGGCAAGGAGATTGTAGGCCGCTCTGTCCTTGAAAGGGCAGCTGCTGTGAGAGCCCTCTCAGCCCCACCCACTTCACAGGGTGTCTGTTGTGGGGGAGGAAGAGAAAGGAGATTGTGAGCCACTCTGAGACTCTTCGGAGTGGAGGGCGGGATATAAATCCAATATCTTCATCTACCTCACAGGGTGTCCATTGTGGGGGAGGAAGGGAAAGGAGATTGTGAGCCCCTCGGAGACTCTTCGGAGTGGAGGCGGGATATAAATCCAGTATCTTCATCTACCTCACAGGGTGTCTGTTGGGGGAGGAAGGTAAAGGAGAATGTGAGCCGCTCTGAGACTCTTCGGAGTGGAGGGCAGGATATAAATCCAGTATCTTCATCTACCTCAAAGTGTGTCTGTTGTGGGGGTGGGGAAGGTAAAGGAGATTGTGAGCCACTCTGAGACTCTTCGGAGTGGAGGGCAGGATATAAATCCAATATCTTCATCTACCTCACAGGGTGTCCGTTGTGGGGGAGGAAGGTAAAGGAGAATGTGAGCCGCTCTGAGACTCTTCGGAGTGGAGGGCAGGATATAAATCCAGTATCTTCATCTACCTCAAAGGGTGTCTGTTGTGGGGGTGGGGAAGGTAAAGGAGATTGTGAGCCACTCTGAGACTCTTTGGAGTGGAGGGCGGGATATAAATCCAATATCTTCATTTACCTCACAGGGTGTCTGTTGTGGCGGGGGGAAGGTAAAGGAGATTGTGAGCTGCTCTGAGACTCTTCAGAGTGGACGGCGGGATGTAAATCCAATATCTTCATCTACCTCACAGGGTGTCTGTTGTGGGGGAGGAAGATAAAGGAGATTGTGAGCCGCTCTGAGACTCTTTGGAGTAGACGGCGGGATATAAATCCAATATCTTCATCCACCTCACAGGGTGTCTGTTGTGGGGGAGGAAGGGAAAGGAGATTGTGAGCTGCTCTGAGACTCTTTGGAGTGGAGGGCAGTATATAAATCCAATATCTTCTTCTTCTTCCTCCCTCCCCTGCCAATCTCTCATCAACCCACCACAAACGGCTGCCGATGTGGGCTGATTCATAGCCTGTTTATTTTGGCACCTCAAATACGCACACACACCAAACAATTCCCACTGCTTTGTGCTGGTTCTCTTCGTCCAGCTCCCTGAGGATCACATGACCGGCTCGATGACTTCGCAACACCAGACAGCGAATCAGTTCCGAGCAAAGAATGAAACCTTGCCCCTCCGTTCAGATTTCACCCTTGAGTGGAAGAGATGTCACAATGTTCAGGCTAATGTTCTGACCCGCCCCTCGTTTTCCAGGCTCTATGGTACTTGCCATCAAGCTTGGGTGAGTTCCTAGAGCCCCATGGGAGCTCTGATGTCACTTCCAGGCCCTCAACTAGAAGCGACATCATGATCTTCGTACCAGTCCATCTCCCCTGGCTCCATCCCCAAAACTCTCCTAGATCTCGCTAGCAGAGGGCTGGCACCCCTACTGGTGATCCATCTTGTTCGGAGTCCTGGTTCCAACAGGTGAGTGCTGGGAGCTTTCATATGAACATATGAAGCTGCCTTATACTAAATCAGACCCCTTGTCCATCAAAGGCAGTCTTGTCTACTCAGACTGGCAGCCATTCTCCAGAGCCTCAAGCTGTGGTTTTTCACACCTACTTGCCTGGACCCTTTTTAGTTGTAGATACCAGGGATTGAACCTGGGACCTTCTACTTACCAAGCAGATGCTCTACCACTGAGCCACCATTCCTCAAAGAAAACATGAGAGGCACCATTCAGCCATCATTCTCTAAAGGTTCTGAGTGTCTCCCAACATACACTCCCATTCTCTTCCTGGAGAACGGAATATTCTACACCAGTGTGGTATAGTGGTTAAAATGTCAGACTAGGATCCAGGAGACCCAAGTTCAAATCCCCACTTCTGCCATGGAAGCTCATTGAGTGACCTTGGTGATAGTCAAATTACCATCAAGAGAGGTATGGGGGAATTTACTAGGGTGGGCAAAGGTGGCTAAATATACGGGAGTGATAGCCTGTGTATGCAGGAGTCTGTCCTCCAGAGGAGTCCCTTTTAAATAATAAGGAGATTTTAAACTAAAAATAGGTTTTTATTAGAAAAATACTGAAACACTCTCAAGAAAACACAATTATCAGTGATCCCACAGTTCTAGGAGAATAGGCAGGAAATTAAAAGGGATGTATAAGGATAACACAGACAGGGTGATGCTATACCTATCGATGATGTAAGAAGAGATGATCCTCAACGAATAAGACAATATAAGGGAAGGAGGAGGAAGAGACGACCAGCGTCACTTGCAATAATGAACCCAAAACTGAACAGGAATTGGCAGCGGCTCCAGCAGCAAGGTAGGGGTACCATCAGAGACACACCTAAATGGCCAAAAATCTGGCCTTCTTATAGCCAATTTCATATCCCGAGGTAGGGTCAGGTGATGGGTGACACCTACCCAGAGATGGCTCCCAAGAGATAGAACAAAAGAATTTGATGGGCAATGATGGTTTGCCGAGTGCTGGGGACTGAACCTGGAACCTTCTGCATGCCAAGGCAGATGTTCTACCATAAAGCCATGGACCCTCCTCATGAAGCTACTATATACTGAATCAGACAATTGGTCTATCAAGGTCAATCTTCTCTACTTAGACTGGCAGCTGCTCTCCAAGGTCTCGGGCAGAGAGGCCTTTCCCATCACCTCCTGCCTGGTCCTTTTCAACAGGAGATGCCAGGGATTAAACCCGGGACCTTCTGCATGCCAAGCAGAGGCTCCACCACGGAGTCACAGCCTCTCCTCTAAGGGTTCGCTTTCTCCCACCGTTGTCCCTGCTGGCCTGGACCTGAATCCCATTCCTATCGCAACCCCGCCTCTCCCCCTCCGTGACATCCCGAGTTCCCCACTTTGTAATCATCTTGCCAACATGGTTTTTCATCACCGTGAACTCGAGCGGTCTACAGCTGGGCCAGCGTAATGAAGTCTGGGGACCCGGGCTTGGCTTGGACGATACTTATCTACCCCTCTGTTATAATCCTTCCATTGTTCCTTCTTGTTCTCACCTTACCCTGGCCTGGCAGGTCCCACTGCACCTTACACTCGCTTCACGTTTTGCTCAGTTTTTGAAATGAACGGAGGAAGCCAAACTCACGTGCGGGGCGGTCCCAGACTGCCCAAGGGTTGATTTATTAAATCTGGGGTGAGGGGCCCCGGAGTGAGTGGGTGATGACAGGTGGATTGGACACAACATGACCCCTCCATCAGAGCATCTGGGGCTTCCTTGGAGGGTCGCCAGACACAGCTGATGTCAACTGGTGCTTTCTTTGTATTTTTTTAAAGGGAATGCTAAGCAAATCCACCTGGTTTTTGTGAGCTAGCCAGGGGCTGCATTGCCAACTAGTCTCTGGAGCAAGCAACGCTGGAGTTGAGGTAAAGGCTGGGGGCATCCCACGTGCACTGCTGCCCCCCAAGCACCAAAAAGACAGAGCGCCACTGGCCCAGGTATAGGGTTGCCACGTCCAATTCAAGAAATATCTGGGGACTTTGGGGGTGGAGCCAGGAGACATTGGGGCCAGGAACAAGGGTGTGACAAGCATCATTGAACTCCAAAGGGAGTTCCAGCCGTCACATTGAAAGGGGCAGCACACCTTTTCAAATGCCTTTCTTCCATAGGAAATAATGAAGGATAGGGGCACCATCTTTTGGGGCTCATAGAATTGGACCCCCTCATCTAATCGTTTTGAAACTTGGGGGGGGGGTATTTTGGGGAGAGGCACTAGATGCTATACTGAAAATTTGGTGTCTCTACCTCAACAGATAGCCCCCCCCAGAGCCCCCAATACCCGCTGATCAATTCCCCATTATTCCCTATGGGAATCGTTCTCCATAGGGAATAATTGAGTGCCTAGTAGACATTTCCCTTCCCCCCACACTTTCTAAAGCGGGGGGGGGGGATGGCCTCCAAACCAGAGAATCCCCTGCCCCCTCCCTCTCTCACACGCACCAATACTTACTGGGTCTTGTTCCTGCAGAACTTTACTGGCTCTGAAAACAAAAGCAAAAGAAAGGGAGGGGCCGTTCTCTGAGGAAACTGTTACTGACCCTTTCCCATGAAGAAGATATTGGATTTATATCCTGCCCTCCACTCCGAAGAGTCTCAGAGCAGCTCACAATCTCCTTTCCCTTCCTCCCCCACAACAGACACCCTGTGAGGTGGGTGGGGCTGGAGAGGGCTCTCACAGCAGCTGCCCTTTCAAGGACAACCTCTGCCAGGGCTATGGCTGACCCAAGGCCATGCTAGCAGGTGCAAGTGGAGGAGTGGGGAATCAAACCCGGTTCTCCCAGATAAGAGTCTGCACACTTAACCACTACACCAAACTGGCTCTCCTTCCTGTTCCCTACTTTGGGCTCAGCCTTAAAGGCACACATTTTAAAAACGGTTTACAGGTTTCTAAACCTGCAGGAGCTCTAAATCTACAGAATGACTGGCCAGCTGGCTGGGGGAGGGGAGAAGCCTGTCAAAACGGGGATCCCCCGCTGGGACCTGGGAATTGGGAAGCCTACCCAGGTATAGTGTTCCATCTCTACCATGGGTGGCCAAACCGTGACTCGGGAGCCACATATGGCTCTTTCGCACATGTTCTGTGGCTCTCAAGACCCTCACCACCCCATTAGCTAGCCTGGAGAAGGCAGCTTGTGAATTTCCTGCATGGTGCAGAGGGGTTGGACTAGATGACCCTGGAGGTCGCTTCCAAGGAGCCACTCTGAGATTCGGAGTGGGGTAGGGTTGCCAAGTCCAATTCAAGAAATATCTGCGGACTTTGGGGGTGGAGCCAGGAGACTTCGGGGGCAGAGCCAGGAGACTTCGGGGGCGGAGCCAGGAACAAGGGTGTGACAAGCATAATTGAACTCCAAGGGAGTTCTGGTCATCACATTTAAAGGGACAGCACATCTTTTAAAATGTCTTTCTTCCATAGGAAATAATGAAGGATAGGGGCACCTTCTTTGGGGGCTCATAGAACTGGACCCCCTGGTCCAATCGTTTTGAAATTTGGAGGGTATTTTGGGGAGTGGCACTAGATACTATACTGAAAATTTGGTGCCTCTATCCCAAAAAATAGCTCCCCCAGAGCCCCCAAATCTCCAGATCAATTCCCCATTATACCCTATGAGAAATATTTCACATAGGGAATAATGATGGCGTTTCCCTCTCCTCCACACACCCCCTTCTCACAAATCTGATGTAGGGGATTGGCTGTCTACTCACCAGCCAGCTTCTTCACAGTAACAAAGACACAGACACAGAAAGTTGAAGCCTTTCACCACCTCCGGAGGTGCAAAGGCACATGGTCCTTTGGGATGGGGCAGGAAGCAGCCTGGGAAAGCTCCGGCTGCTGCGATGGAGCTGGGTGGGAAGGGGAGGGGCAAGGAGAAGCTGCTGCGATCCGAGGTGAAAAGGGAAGGGAAGGGAGGAGGAGAACCATCAGGGATCGGTGGGAAGGGGAGAGGAGAAGCTGCTGGGTTCTAGGCTGCGTGGGAAGGGCTGCCATTCCCCCCACTTTCTGGATTTTTGCCAAGCGGAGGGAGGAGGCTCCAAATTGGGGGTCCCCCGCCCAGGCGGGGGATTTGGGAAGCCTAGAGTGGGGGGAGGGATATAGATCCAATATCTTCTTCTTCTAACCTACTTCACAGGGTTGTTGTGAGAATAAAACGGAGGTGAGGAAAACGATGGAAGCCGACCTGAGTCCCCATGGGGGAGAAAAAGGGAGCACAAATGAATTGTGCCGGGCATGTTTAGCCTGGAGAGGAGGCGGCTGAGAGATGATAGGATCACCATCTTCAAGTACTTGAAGGACTGTCATCTAGAGCAGGGGTGGCCAATGGTAGCTCTCCGGATGTTTTTGCTTACAGCTCCCATCAGCCCCAGCCAGCATGGCCAATTGCTGGGGCTGATGGGAGTTGTAGGCAAAAAACATCTGGAGAGCTACCGTTGGCCACCCCTGATCTAGAGGATGGTGTGGAATTGTTTTCTGAGGCCTCAGAAGGTGGTACCAGAACCAATGGGTTGAAATTAGAAGAAGAAGAAGAAGAAGAAGAAGATATTGGATTTATATCCCGCCCTCCACTCCGAAGAGTCTCAGAGCGGCTCACAATCTCCTTTACCTTCCTCCCCCACAACAGACACCCTGTGAGGTGGGTGGGGTTGGAGAGGGCTCTCACAGCAGCTGCCCTTTCAAGGACAACCTCTGCCAGAGCTATGGCTGACCCAAGGCCATTTCAGCAGGTGCAAGTGGAGGAGTGGGGAATCAAACCCAGTTCTCCCAGATAAGAGTCCGCACACTTAACCACTACACCAAACTGGCTCTCCAATTAAATCAGAAGAGTTTCCGGCTCAACATTAGGAAAAACTTCCTGACCGTTAGAGCGGCTCCTCAGTGGAACAGGCTTCCTCGGGAGGTGGTGGGCTCTCCTTCCTTGGAAGTTTTTAAACAGAGGCTAGATGGCCATCTGACAGCAATGAAGATCCTGTGAATTTAGGGGGAGGTATTTGTGAGTTTCCTGCATTGTGCAGGGGGCTGGACTAGATGACCCTAGAGGTACCTTCCAACTCTATGATTCTATGATTGGGAAGAACTTCCTGACCGTTAGAGCAATTCCTCAGTGGAACAGGCTTCCTCAGGAGGTGGTGGGCTCTCCTTCCATGGAGGTTTTTTTAAACAGTGGCTAGATGGCCATCTGACAGCAATGAGGATCCTGTGAATTTAGGGGGAGGTGTTTGTGAGTTTAGAGTGATTCCTCAGTGGAACAGACTTTCTCCTCAGGAGGTGGTGGGCTCTCCTTCCTTGGAGGTTTTGAAACAGGGGCTAGATGGCCATCTGACAGCAATGAAGATCCTGTGAATTTAGGGGGAGGTGTTTGTGAGTTTAGAGTGGTTCCTCAGTGGAACAGGCTTCCTCGGGAGGAGGTGGGCTCTCCTTCCTTGGAGGTTTTGAAACAGAGGCTAGATGGCCATCTGACAGCAATGAAGATCCTGTGAATTTAGGGGGAGGTGTTTGTGAGTTTAGAGCGGTTCCTCAGTGGGACAGGCTTCCTCCTTGGGAGGTGCTGGGCTCTCCTTCCTTGGAGGTTTTTAAGTAGAGGTTGGATGGCCATCTGACAGCAATGAAGATCCTGTGAATTTAGGGGGAGGAGTTTGTGAGTTTAGAGCGGTTCCTCAGTGGAACAGGCTTCCTCGGGAGGAGGTGGGCTCTCCTTGGAGGTTTTGAAACAGAGGCTAGAGGGCCATCTGACAGCAATGAAGATCCTGTGCATTTAGGGGGAGGTGTTTGTGAGTTTCCTGCATTGTGCAGGGAGCTGGACTAGATGACCCTGGAGGTCCCTTTCATGATTCTATGAATTAAGTCATTTTTGTAAAAATAGCATCATACACAAGCCAATATGCACTAGGCTTGCTGTGTTGCCCTTCCCTAATTAAGATCTCTGCTGGTCTTTTTTTTTTTTTTAAAAAAAAATAGCGTTATTGAAGCAAACACCTGTATTGTTATTGAAAGGGGCTCTGCTTATTCCACCCCCCGCCCCCACCCCATGCTTCATCCCATCTGTCTAGCTGAGGGCTAAATTAAAAACTGCTCTCCTGGCCGGCTGCCTAGGGCGTCTCCCCTGGCCCGCGCGGCCATCAGCCGGAGAGCTCGGAAGGAATGTCAAACGCTTTGATTGGATCATAATGAAAACTGGGCTGACAGCCCACGCCGAGGGGATCGGGGCCATCCTGGTCGCCATTCCAGATGGCGTGCAAAAGAGTCGTTGTCTGCGATCTCCCCACCCCCCCCCCCAGTCCCCAGGGTGAGTTCTGGCCTGAGTCCCCAGACAGTGGCAAACTGGATCCAAAAATATCAGTTGCCAGGAGACAAAGGGGACCCACCCACAACTTTAAGGCTATCGTTTCATTTGTATAAGGAATAAACACAATTTTCAAAAAACACATCAGTGGGGGGGAAAGGCACAATTAAAATTTTGCAAAATAAATGTCAATCTTTTTTTAATAATTACAGCGTACGTATATTGCGCGTGCTACTGGCAAAGTGCAGTTGATACTAAACATAAATGCAGGCTGCATTTTCCCCAGGGGAGCTGATCTCTGCCAGCTGGAGATCAGTTGGAAAAACAGGAGATCCCCAGGCCCCACCTGGAACATAAGAACATAACAGAAGCCATGTTGGATCAGGCCAATGGTCCCTCCAGTCCAACACTCTGAGTCACATAAGAACATAAGAGAAGCCATGTTGGATCAGCCCAGTGGCCCATCCAGTCCAACACTCTGAGTCACATAAGAACATAAGAGAAGCCATGTTGGATCAGCCCAGTGGCCCATCCAGTCCAACACTCTGTGTCACATAAGAACATAAGAGAAGCCCTGTTGGATCAGGCCAATGGCCCCTCCAGTCCAACACTCTGTCACATAAGAACATAAGAGAAAGCCCTGTTGGATCAGGCCAATGGCCCTTCCAGTCCAACACTCTGTATCACATAAGAACATAAGAGAAAGCCCTGTTGGATCAGGCCAATGGCCCATCCAGTCCAACACTCTGAGTCACATAAGAACATAAGAGAAGCCATGTTGGATCAGCCCAGTGGCCCATCCAGTCCAACACTCTGTATCACACAGTGGTCAAAATACACACATACACACACACACGCTGTGGCTAATAGCCACTGATGGACCTCTGCTCCATAAGAACATAAAAGAATCCCCTCTTGAAGCTGGCTATGCTTGTAGCTGCCACCACCTCCTGTGGCAGTGAATTCCACATATTATTCACCCTTTGGGTGAAGAAGGACTTCCTTCTATCTGTTTTAACCTGACTGCTCAGCAATCTCATCGAATGCCCACGAGTTCTTGTATTGTGAGAAAGGGAGAACAGTACTTCTTTCTCTACTTTCTCCATCCCAGGCATTATCTTGTAAACCTCTATCATGTCACCCCGCAGTCGACGTTTCTCCAAGCTAAAGAGCCCCAAGCGTTTCAACCTTTCTTCATAGGGGAAGTGTCCCAACACTTTATTCATTCTAGATTTTATCCAATCCCCTCTTGAAGCTGGGTATGCTTGTAGCCGCTGCCACCTCCTGTGGCAGTGAATTCCACACGCTAATAAGAACATAAGAGAAGCCACTTTGATAAGAGAAGCTGGCAACCCTAAATACAACGTACATTCTAATTGCATTACAATAATAATCTTGGAACTTCTATTATATTTTCAATCGACTAAAAGGACATTAGCATTTTTAACATATTGTCTAATGTTTAAGGTGCCCACTTCATCAGGGGCCCACTTGCCGTCGGCTTTGACATTTGGTCTGAATGAGACGTGTGAAACGTGCGTAGGCTTGCCAGTTCTGGGTTTATTTATTTATTACATTAAATTTCTATCCCGCCCTCTCCGCAAGCGGACTCAGGGCGGCTCACAACATTCATTTACACAATTAAAATCAATAAATCAATAAAACATCATTACAATTAATTTTTTTTTTAAAAAAGCTATTACATGGTGCTGTATCGTTACTATATTGGCGGTTCTGCTTTGCAGACGGTGATCACCGAGTACTCTAATGGATGTCAGGTGGCAGCTCTCTCTCAGTTAATATTGAAGGCCTGTCGAAACAATTCGGTCTAGGGTTGCCAAGTCCAATTCAAGAAATATCTGGGGACTTTGGGGGTGGAGCCAGGAGACTTTGGGAGTGGAGCCAGGAGACATTGGGGCAGAGCCAAGAACAAGGGTGTGACAAGCATAATTGAACTCCAAGGGAGTTCTGGCCATCACATTTAAAGGAACCGCACACCTTTTTAAATGTCTTCCTTCCATAGAAAATAATGAAGGATAGGGGCACCTTCTTTTGGGGCTCATAGAATGGGACCCCCTGGTCCAATCATTTTGAAACTTGGGAGACACTTTGGGGAGAGTCACTAGATACTATACTGAAAATTTGGTGCCTCTACCCCAAAAAAACAGCTCCCCCAGAGCCCCCGAAACCTCCAGATCAATTCCCCATTATACCCTATGAGAATCAATCTCCACATAGAGAATAATGCTCAGCAGATGTGAGAGGATGCAAGGACTACAAGTCCCAGCATGCACCTCACGAAGGGAGGCTGGACTGGAGCGAATAGCAGGCCGGCGGTGGGCGGGTCTTTGTGACCCGGAGGAAGGGAGAAGCCTGAAGCCAGGCAGGGAAAGAGACACGACGCCGTTCCACCCCCCCCCCAGCCCCCACCCCCGCTATCAGATTTTTAGAGAGCGGGGGATTAGGCTGCTAATTCAGGGGTCCCCCGGCAGGGCGGGGGGGGGGTTGGGAAGCCTAATTCGGTCTTACATGCCCTGCAGAACGTAGAGATGTCCCGCAGGGCCCTTATGGCCTCTGGGAGAGCATTCCATAATTCTGGTGCTGCCACCAAAAAGGCCCTGGCTAGTGCCGAATGCAACCTGCCCTCCTTTGGTCCAGGGATGGACAGTAGGTTTTTGGTCCCTGAACGCAGTGCTCTCTGGGGAATATATGGGGAAAGGCGGTGCCGCAGATAGACAGGTCCCTGACCATAAAGGGCTTTAAAGGTCAATACCAATACCTTGAAACGGATTCGGAACACAATAGGTAGCCAGTGCAGCTCTTTCAGCGCTGGACGAATGTGCTCCTGTCGGGGAAGCCTCATTAACAGCCGAGCCGCAGCACTAGCTGAAGTTTCCGAGTCAGTGTCAATGGTAGCCCCATGTAGAGAGCATTACAGTGATCTATTCTTGAGGTGACCATAGCATGGATCACCATTGCTAAGTCGTTGTGCTCCAGGAAAGGAGCCAACTGCCGCACCCGCCGAAGATGAAAAAAGGCGGATCTAATAGTGGCTGCTACCTGGTCCTCCATTGTGAGGGAGGACTCAAGGAGCACGCCCAAGCTCTTGACCTTAGGGGCCGGTATCAATGGCACCCCGTCAAGAGCCAGCAGATGGACACCTCCCCTTGGATCACCCCGGCTCAGATAGAGAACCTCCGTCTTCGTCGGATTTAGCTTCAGCCGACTCAGCCTGAGCCAAGATGCCACGGCTTGAAGAGCCAGGTCTAGATTTTCCGGGGTACAGTCGGACTGGCCGCCCATCAATAGATAGAGCTGGGTGTCGTCTGCGTATTGGTGACAACCCAGTCCATACCTCCTGACAATCTGGGCAAGGGGGCGCATATAGATGTTAAATAACATCGGGGACAGAACCGCACCCTGAGGCACACCACATGTGAGTGAGTGCCTCTGGGATGACTCCTCCCCTATCCCCACCCTTTGTCCCCGATCTTGGAGAAAGGAGGTCAACCACTGTAAGGCGGACCCCTGAATCCCCACGTCGGCAAGGCGGCCAGTCAGTAGCTGATGATCAACCGTATCAAAAGCGGCTGACAGGCCTAATTATAACAGCACTGCTGAGCCGCCCCGATCCAGATGTCACATGAGGTCACCCATGAGAAATACCTGGAGACTTTGCGGGCAGATCTGGGAGAGGGCGGGGTTTGGGGAGGAAAAGGGCCTCAGCATGGTACGCTGCCCTAGGGCCCACCCTATGAGGCAGCCATTTTCTCCAGGGGAGCTGATCTTTGGTAGGGTTGCCAATCCCCAGGTGGGGGCAGGGGATCCCCCGGTTTGGAGACCCTCCCCCCGCTTCACGGTCGTCAGAAAGCGGGGGGAGGGAAATGTCTGCTGGGAACTCTAATGTCTGATGGTGCTCCTATCCTTCATTATTTCCTATGGAAGGAAGGAATTGAAAAGGTGTGCCATCCCTTTAAATGTGAGGGCCAGAACTCCCTGTGGAGATTTATTCCCATAGAAAATCATGGAGAATTGACCTGCGGGTATCTGGGGCTCTGGAGGGGCTGTTTTTTGGGGTAGAGGCACCAAATTTTCAGTATAGCATCTAGTGCCTCTCCCCAAAATACCCACCAAGTTTCAAAAATATTGGACCAGGGGGTCCAATTCTATGAGCCCCAAAAGATGGTGCTCCTATCCTTCATTATTTCCTATGGAAGGAAGGAGTTGAAAAGGTTTGCCGTCCCTTTAAATGTGATGGCCAGAACTCCCTTTGGAGTTCAATTATGCTTGTCACAGCCTTGATCTTGGCTCCACCCCTAATGTCTCCTGGCTCCACCCCCAAAGTCTCCTGGTTCCACCCCCAAAGTCCTCAGATATTTCTTGAATTGGACTTGGCAACCCTAATCTTTGGCGGCTGGAGATCCGTCATGAAAGCAGGAGTTCTCCAGGCCCCACCTGGAGGCTGGCAAGCCCGTGTCCCAGGACTCACAGACGCTCATGCCGTGCCACAAATTTTGATTCGGATGGGTAGCCATGTTGTTCTGAAGCAGCATAAACAAAGTTTCAGGACCCGATCCGAGGCCAGCTGCACGGGGAAGTCAACTGAGGCACCTGATTTTGGAAAAACGGCGGCCTCTTGCCCCCTCCTTGCCTACCTACCTGCCTTGACTCTTGCGGTCTGTGTGAATTACAGCTGCTTGTCGGATGACAGAGACCTGTCCCCACCCCTGAGAAAATGGCTTCTTTGAGAGCCAGTTGGGTGTGGTGGTGAAGTATGCAGACTCTTATCTTGGAGATCCAGGTTTGATTCCCCACTCCTCCACATGTGCCTGCTTGAGTGACCTTAGATCAGTCATAACTCTCTCTGAACTGTTCTCTCAAGAGCAGTTTCTGTCAGAGCTCCCTCAACCCCACCTACCTCACATAGGGCTGCCAATCCCCAGGTAGGGGCAGGAGATCCCCAGGCTTGGAGGTCCTCCCCCCACTTCAGGGTCATCAGAAAGCGGGGGGGGGGGGGAATGTCTGCTGGGCACTTCATTATTCCCTATGCAGACTGATTCCCATAGGGAATAATGGATAATTGTTCTGCGGGTATGTGGGGCTCTGGGGGAGCTCTCTTTTGAGGTAGAGACACCAACCTTTCAGCATAGCATCTGGTAACTCTCCTTAAAATACCCTCCAAGTTTCAAAAGGATTGGACCGGGGGATCCAATTCTATGAACTCCAAAAGAAGGTGCCAAAAGAAGGTGGAGGGAAGGCATTTAAAAGGTGCGTGGTCTCTTAAAATGTGCTAGCCAGAACACCCTTTGGAGTTCAATTCTGCTTGTCACAACCTTGCTTCTGGCTCCACCCCCAAAGTTCCCAGATATTTCTTGAATTGGACTTGGCAACCCTAACCTCACAGGGTGTCTGTTGTGGGGAGACGAAGGGAAAGGAGATTGTAAGCCACATTGAGACTCCAAAGGCGAAGTATAAATCCAATCTCTCTTCTCTTTTCTTCTTTGGAGGATGCACTCCAGAGGGGGTGTTTTTTGTAGCAGGAACTCCTTTGCCTATTTGGCCACACACCCCTGATGTAGTCAATCCTCCTGGAGCTTACAGTAGGCCCTGTACAAAGAGCCCTGTCAGCTCTTGGAGGATTGGCTGCATCAGGGAGGTGTGGCCTAATATGCAAAGGATTTCCCGCTGAGTTCCACAGGGGTTCCATACACCCCTGATGTAGCCAATCCTCCTGGAGCTTACAGTAGGCCCTGTACAAAGAGCCCTGTCAGCTCTTGGAGGATTGGCTGCATCAGGGAGGTGTGGCCTAATATGCAAAGGATTTCCCGCTGAGTTCCACAGGGGTTCCATACACCCCTGATGTAGCCAATCCTCCTGGAGCTTACAGTAGGCCCCGTAAGAAGAGCCCTGTAAGATCTTGGAGGATTGGCTGCATCGGGGAGGTGTGGCCTAATATGCAAAGGATTTCCCATTGAGTTCCACAGGGGTTCCATACACCCCTGATGTAGCCAATCCTCCTGGAGCTTACAGTAGGCCCTGTACAAAGAGCCCTGTAAGCTCTTGGAGGATTGGCTGCATCAGGGAGGTGTGGCCTAATATGCAAAGGATTTCCTGTTGAGTTCCACAGGAGTTCCATACACCCCTGATGTAGTCAGTCCTCCTGGAGCTTACAGTAGGCCCTGCGAGAAGAGCCCTGTAAGATCTTGGAGGATTGGATAAATCGGGGGGGGGGGGTGGCCTAATATAAAAAAGGAGTTCCTGCTACACAAAAAGCTTTGGTGGGCTCTAGCACAGAGCTTCCTAACATGGTATCCACTGAGTGGGTTTTTGGGGGGTGGGGCCTTTTCCCAGCAGCGCTTCTGATTCACCAACGGAGTGGCCGGTGGGGGGGGGGGAAGCCCCGCCCCCAGAGGACCGTGTGCCTTTCCACCTCCAGAGGCTTCAGTCTCCGATTGAAAGGCTTCCTCTTGGGATGGGGTGTCTGTGTTACTTGGAAGAAGTTGGCAGCAATTCGTGAGTAGAGAGGCCACTCCCTCGCTTCAGAGTCTCCAGAAACGGCGGGGGGGGGGGAAGGGAAACGTCTGCTGAGCACTTCATTATTCCCTATGTGGAGATGGATTCTCATAGGGTATAATGGGGAATTGATCTGGAGGTTTCGGGGGCTCTGGGGGAGCTGTTTTTTGAGGTAGAGGCACCAAATTTTCAGTATAGTATCTAGTGCCACTCCCCAAAGTACCCCCCAAGTTTCAAAACGATTGGATCAGGAGGTCCAATTCTATGAGCCCCAAAAGAAGGTATCCCTATCCATCATTATTTCCTATGGAAGGAAGACATTTAACAAGGTGTGGTGTCCCTTTAAATGAAGAAGAAGATGAAGAAGATATTGGATTTATATCCCGCCCTCCACTCCGAAGAGTCTCAGAGCAGCTCACAATCTCCTTTCCCTTCTTCCCCCACAACAGACACCCTGTGAGGTAGATGAAGATATTGGATTTATATCCCGCCCTCCACTCCGAAGAGTCTCAGAGCAGCTCACAATCTCCTTTACCTTCCTCCCCCACAACAGACACCCTGTGAGGTGGGTGGGGCTGGAGAGGGCTCTCCCAGCAGCTGCCCTTTCAAGGACAGCTCTGTGAGAGCTATGGCTGACCCAAGGCCATTCCAGCAGGTGCAAGTGGAGGAGTGGGGAATCAAACCCGGTTCTCCCAGATAAGAGTCCGCACACTTAACCACCACACCAAACTGTGATGGCCACAACTCCCTTGGAGTTCAATGATGCTTGTCACACCCTTCTTCCTGCCTCTGCCCCCAAAGTCTCCTGGCTCCACCCCCAAAGTCCCCAGATATTTCTTGAATTGGACTTGGCAACCCTAAGCTGCAGCCACCGCAAGGTTTTTCACCGTCTGACTGAGAGTAAGCTGCAGCAGCCATTTTGTGGCTGGCTTCACCTTCTGGGGCGAACGTTTTATTTATTTATTTATTTATTTATTTGGGATTTATATCCCGCCCTTCCCACAAGTGGCTCAGGGCGGCTTCCAGTGATAGATCCAACAAAATTACAGTATTTAAACATATAAAGGGATCAGCATTTAAAACAGATAAAAACAGATACAACCATGGTTATCAATAAATATTAATAAATATTAATAAATATTTCAACTGTATATAAAAGAAATCCGGCAAGTTACATTAAAATTCTCAAGCTAGGTATAGGCTAGCCGGAAGAGGGTCGTCTTACAGGCCCTGCGGAACTGTACAAGGTCCCGCAGGGCCCTCACCTCTTCCGGCAGCTGATTCCACCATGTAGGGGCCATAACAGAGAAAGCCCTTTCTCTGGTGGATTTCAAACGGGCTTCCTTCGGCCCAGGGGTAGTAAGGAGGTTTTGTGTTCCCGACCTCAGTACTCTCTGGGGAACGTGCGGGGAAAGACGGTCCTTCAGGTAGACAGGTCCCAAGGCATATAGGGCTTTAAAGGGCTTTTGCAGGCACCCCACCCACCACCCTGTGGCAGAAGGTTCCGGAACCCCCGGCTGTAGGATTGTATCCCAGCTGAGGCCTTTCTCCTCCTCAGACTTGACATTCCCCAGATTCCACCCCGGAATCTTCAAGGATCTCCCCATTTGGACTTGGTAAGCCTCTCCATCTGCCCTGAACTCTGGAAACCGACCTCTCCTTTCAACTCCCGCATTTCTCCTTTTGGGAACATTCGGAGGCCAACTTGTTTGCCACTCGAGAGCATTTGACTGAGTGAAAAAGGAAGTCCTTCAGAGGAGAGGCAGGAGGTAAAAGGCACTCGACGCCCGGCAAGACGGGACCCCTTCCCCTTTGCAAACAGACGGCTGATAAGCTCTCTTGCAACTAGAAAAACCTACGAGGAAGCCACCAGAAACAATGATACTATCGCACTATAAGTGTGCAAATGCGTTCTTATTTAGTGCAAAATAAAATATGACAAAGGAACGCGTGTTGTTTGGAAACCCCCACAAAGTCACTGCATCAGTCTCTCACTGGCAATTGAACATATGAAGCTGCCTTATACTGAATCAGACCCTGGGTCCATCAAAGTCAGTCTTGTCTTCTCAGACTGGCAGCGGCTCTCCAGGGTCCTCAAGCGGAGGTTTTTCACACTATTTTGCCTGGTCCCTTTTTTCGAGATGCCGGGGATTGAACCTGGGACCTTCTGCTTACCAAGCAGATGCTCTACCACTGAGCCACCGTCCCTCCCCAATTGCCTCTTTGAAATAAACTGCTGTGTAGATGTGAGTGGAGTCTATTGGTGTTCCACGCGTGATTTAGACGGAGAGAATAAGGAACTGCTTATTAAAGGAATCCTCACGGTTTCCCTTATCAAGTTCTTCTTCAGCCTTTTCTCCCGACGTTACACGGAGCCACAGTTCTTTTTTTCTATAACACGGATCAACACATGCTCTCAACATCTGCTATCAGCATGCGTTGATCCGTGTTATAGAAAAAAGAACTGTGGCTCCATGTAACATCGGGAGAAAAGCAAAAGAGAGGGAGAAGGAGAAGGAAGCAGATGACAGTCAGTTGCTCGGGGGCCTGATAGGAGCCCTCCGAAGGCCTGATTTGTCCCCCAGGCCACATGTTTGACAATCCTGGACTACAGGACTCAAATCTAACTGTTCTACTTAAGAACATAAGAGAAGCCATGCTGGATCAGGCCAATGGCCCATCCAGTCCAACACTCTGTGTCACATAAGAACATAAGAGAAGCCATGTTGGATCAGGCCAATGGCCCATCCAGTCCAACACTCTGTGTCACATAAGAACATAAGAGAAGCCATGTTGGATCAGGCCAATGGCGCATCCACTCCAACACTCTGTGTCACATAAGAACATAAGAGAAGCCATGTTGGATCAGGCCAATGGCGCATCCACTCCAACACTCTGTGTCACATAAGAACATAAGAGAAGCCATGTTGGATCAGGCCAATGGCCCATCCAGTCCAACACTCTGTGTCACATAAGAACATAAGAGAAGCCATGTTGGATCAGGCCAATGGCCCATCCAGTCCAACACTCTGTGTCACATAAGAACATAAGAGAAGCCATGTTGGATCAGGCCAATGGCGCATCCAGTCCAACACTCTGTGTCACACAGTGGCCAAAAACCCCCAAACCCAAGTGCCATCAAGAGGCCCATCAGTGGGGCTAGAAGCCCTTCCACTGTGCACCCCCCAAGCGCAAGAATACAGAGCATCACTGCCCCAGACAGAGAGTTCCAACAATCCATGGAGGGATTCATTCTCCCGTTCTGACAATCATTCTCCCATTCTGATTTGTTTCTGTTTTATTGGTTTCCTACACAAATGCTATTCAGACCAAATGTTCCTTCAATTTGTTAATTTTACTATTCTGCCATTGGATTCTAACTTTGTACCATTTTGCATTCTTAACTACTGCCCACCAGCTATATGTAGTTCTGCTCACTATACCCCATTTCATTGTCTGGCGAAGTATGCATGCATAGGAAAGCTTACATTCTGAAAAAAACTTTGTTGGTCTTAAAGGTGCTACTGGACACCTACTTTGTTCTACGGCTGTCACTCTTCTGAGAGTTCACTGCTAACCTCTCTCTCCAGAGAGCCAGTTTGGTGCAGTGGTTAACTATGCAGACTCTTATCTGGGAGAACCGGGTTTGATTCCCCACTCCTCCACTTGCAGCTGCTGGATTGGCCTGGGTCAGCCATAGCTCTGGCAGAGGTTGTCCTTGAAAGGGCAGCTGCTGTGAGAGCCCTCTCAGCCCCACCCACCTCACAGGGTGTCTGTTGTGGGGGAGGAAGGGAAAGGAGATTGTGAGCCACTCTGAGATTCGAAGTGGAGGGCGGGATATAAATCCATTATCTTCATCTACCTCACAGGGTGTCTGTTGTGGGGGGAGGAAGGTAAAGGAGATTGTGAGCCGCTCTGAGACTCTTCGGAGTGGAGGGCGGGATATAAATCCAATATCTTCATCTACCTCACAGGGTGTCTGTTGTGGGGGAGGAAGGGAAAGGAGATTGTGAGCCCCTCTGAGACTCTTCGGAGCGGAGGGCGGGATATAAATCCAATATCTTCATCTACCTCACAGGGTGTCTGTTGTGGGGGAGGAAGGGAAAGGAGATTGTGAGCCACTCTGAGATTCGGAGTGGAGGGCCGGAGATAAATCCGATATCATCATCTTCTTCTTCTTCTCTCTCTCTTTCTCCCTCCCTCTCTCCAGTTACTTCCTAGTTCTGCCCACACTCTCTCAGTCACCAACCGATCGCCTTACTCCCCTTTCTCTACTGCAACTTGCCGACAATTAAAGGAGCACACGTATATCAATTCAAATAATAATAATAATAATAAATTTTTATTTATACCCCGTCCTCCCTGCCAAGGCAGGCACAGGGCGGCTTGCAGGACACGGCGTAAGCCATGATGTAACAATAAAACAGGATAATGCAGTTACATACAATTCACAATTAAACATTAAATAATCTAAAAAACAGTCTAAAACAGTATAATTTAGTGGTGCTACTATCTCCGTTGTGCTAAAGGTGGAGGAGCAGAGGGAGGGTCTCACCCATATGAGGGTTTTGCCAGGACCTGAAGCCGCCCAGTTGAGCCTTTCCTTATCAGGATTCGAACCCGTGCCCTTTCCCAGCCTGGCCTTGCCAGCGCTGCATCTCCGCTGAGGTCGGTCTCGAAAGGCTTGAAATGTGGGCCCGCATCTCTTCTCCCTGCTGCCGTCCGTCCCCTCACCGTGACTCATGTCGATCCCAGAGGTTAATTAAGGTTAATTATCTTCCCTGCTTAGCTGCACATGCAAGTTCAAAAGAGTATGGGGGGGGGGGTGTGTGAGGAATCTGACAATCTCCCCCCCCCGTTGCCGTGAATCAATTTTCTTCTTCATTTACTGTAAGTGGCAAGCGGCCAGCTTCTGCAGCATCAAAGTGAACACTTCTCCACACGAACCGTCAACTTGTGAACTTGATCGTTTTCTGATGTGCTTTCCGCAGGCGCTTTTGCCAAAAAATTTCAGATGGGACGGGGAGAGAGAAAAGGGGCCGTTTGATGTTCTCCGAGGCTAGAATTGGCATCTTCGCTCATGCGCCGCTGTTGCCTTCCGTGTTAATAAAAGGAGGGGCCCAACAGACCATAAAAAAGAGAAAGAAGATATTATCGTAGAGCCACAGGCTGCGTTCGAATCCACTGATCTGGCTTCCAAGTGGGAGGGGAGATGTGGACTGGTGGCAGAAATCCAATTTTCTGTACGGGTGGTGGCAGTGGCAGGATCGTTCCGGTTTCGGCCTCAGGCCAAAGAATGCGGCCATCCGGACTCTTTTTCTAGTAGGAGCTCCTCTGCGTATTAGGCCACGCCCTCCTGATGGAGCCAATCCTCCGAGAGCTTTGAAGTGCTGGGCTTCAGGAGGGCTGACTGCATCAGGGGTGTTTGGCCTAATATGCAGAGGAGCTCCTGCTAGGGGAAAAAAAAAGCCCTGCTGGTCGTGAGAATCGTGTCGTTTGATACAGTTCTGTTCACTCTAGGAGCACCGGGAGATTTCCAGCAATTACGGTTTATCTCCAGATGATCAAAATCAGTTTCCCCAAACAAATTGAAGGCGGAATCTATAGCAGAGGTGGACGAACTGTGGCTCTTTCATACATATTGTGTGGCTCTTGAAGCCCCCAATGCCCTGTGGTCTCTTTCAATCACTTCTCCGAGCCACGTCAGCCAGTGGCTTGGAGAATGCATTTAAAGTTAAAGTTGCTTTATTTCCACCTATGTCTCTCCCTCCCCCCATCCTTCCTTCCTTCCTTCCTTCCTTCCTTCCTTCCTTCCTTCCTTCCTTCCTTCCTTCCTTCCTTCCTTCCTTCCTTCCTTCCTTCCTTCCTTCCTTCCTTCCTTCCTCCCTCCCTCCCTTCCTTCCTTCCTTCCTTCCTTCCTCCCTCCCTCCCTCCCTCCCTCCCTTCCTTCCTCCCTCCCTCCCTCCCTTCCTTCCTTCCTTCCTTCCTTCCTTCCTTCCTTCCTTCCTTATGAACATATGAAGCTGCCTTCTACTGAATCAGACCCTCAGTCCATCAAAGTCAGTATTGTCTACTCAGACTGGCAGTGGCTCTCCAGGGTCTCAAGCTGAGGTTTTTCACGCCTATTTGCCTGAGCCCTTTTTAGATGGAGATGCCGGGGATTGAACCTGGGACCTTCTGCTTGCCAAGCAGAGGCCCTTCCTTCCTTCCTTCCTTCCTTCCTTCCTTCCTTCCTTCCTTCCTTCCTTCCTTCCTTCCTTCCTTCCTTCCTTCCTTCCTTCCTTCCTTCCTTCCAGCTCTTAGATATCTGGCACTCATGTCTTGCAACTCTCAAAATCTGACATCTCTTTTATGTGGCTGTTAGGTGACACAAGTTTGGCCCCCACAGCTCCATAGCACTGTACCCAGCTGAAGTCCCTCCCCTCCCCAAACCCCACCCTCCCAGGCTCCACCCCTATAATCTTCCACTATTTCTCAAGCCAGAACTAGCACCCAAGGGCACCCCCATCTGAAAAGCAGCAATACAGACCCAAGACAACATGGAGTTTGGAGCCCTTTCTTCAAAACACTGAGGGAATTTTTAGTTGTGGGGAGGATGGGTCCAGAAAAGGGCAACTAGAATGATTAAAGGGCTGGAACACTTTCCCTATGAAGAAAGGTTAAAACGCTTGGGGCTCTTTAGCTTGGAGAAACGTCGACTGCGGGGTGACATGATAGAGGTTGACAAGATAATGCATGGGATGGAGAAAGTAGAGAAAGAAGTCCTTTTCTCCCTTTCTCACAATACAAGAACTCGTGGGCATTTGTTGGAAATCTTTTATCATCTGCTACCAAAATGTTAGGGAATACATGCTAAATTCAGAGGTTTGGAGTGGCAGTAATTGGAGTCAAGGCTTAAGCTTGCTAAAAGAAATAAAGTTTACTAGAAAACATCAGGATAGGGTACTTGGGATAAAACAGAAAACAATCTAGCTTACCAGCTAGTTCTATCTACGTCTTATCTACATGGCTACTTCTTTGTCTTCTCTGTTCTTCTCCCCAAAAAGCATTTCGCCAGGAAGAAGAGCAATAAACCTTGCATACAAGATCAAAGCATTTCACACCTAACATCCTCTCTGACCAATGTTGTGTTCTCAACTTTCGCGGGCAAAGTAAGAACCATCCCACAATTGAGTTTAGGTCACAATACATCACTTCCTCTATCAGGTAAACAAACAGTTAACTATATAATGGCTGGAATGTGCATAGCTTGCATTCCAACAAACCCCTTCTCAAGATATGCATCATTTCAGTCATTAGCAATTTCAATCAAGTTCATACTTTCACGTAGTCGTTCAAACTTCAGTCTGTCGAGCGGCTTCGTCATGATGTCTGCGATCATTTCTTCAGTAGGGCAGTACTGTAATTCAATCAGTCCTTCTTTAATCATCTCTTGCACAAGTAAACACTTGATGACAATATGTTTGTTGTCTAGTTTTATATTCTCAGTTTTGCATATGCTTATACATGCTTGGCTGTCTTCATACATGAGTACTGGTTTAGGTTCCTCTATTCCAAATTCCTTAAGAAGAAAAATAATCCATTCCAGTTCATTGCATGCCCTTTGAGCAGACACGCATTCAGCTTCAGCAGTAGATTGAGCTACAATCTTTTGTTTCTTAGTGTTCCAGTCAATCACACTATCTCCATAGAAGAATACATTTCCACTTGTAGATTTTCCATCTCCTTCATTTCTCCCAAAGTTGGCGTCCATGTAGACTACTAGTCTTGGGTTGTCACATGCTGAAATCAGTAATTTGTAATCAGCAGTTTTAAACAGGTATCTTGCCAGTCTCTTTATGGCATTCCAATCATGATAATATGGTGAACTTGTCTTTCTACTCAAGATTCCAACTGCAGTAGAAATATCTGGTCTCGAGATTCTGCTTAAGTACAGTAGTTTTCCAATTGCTTCTCTATATTCACAATTGTTTTCAAGCAATTTTCCTTCTTTCAAAGTTAAGTATGCTGGATCAAGTGGTGTACTAATGTTTCCATGTTTCTTTATTCCCATGGATTCAATAAAGTCCATAATTTTGTGTTTTTGGTTCAGCACAAAACTTCCATCTTCAGCTCTCTCAATTTGTATTCCAAGGTAATGCTTTATGTCTCCCAGTTGTTTGACTTCCACATCTTTATTTAGCTCATCAGCAATTTCTTTGATGTCCTCCTTGTTGTAGCAACATAAAATCAGATCGTCAACGTAAGTCAATATGTACTGGTATTGTCCATTTTTGAGTCTTGTAAACAAACAGGGTTCTGATTTCCCTTGTTGAAATCCTTGCTTCTTTAGTAGTTCTGTCAGCTTATCTGACCAACCTCTTGCGGCTTGTTTTAATCCATAAATTCCTTTTTGAAGTTTACACACAAGTTTTTTCTTTTCAACTTCTTCAAATCCTTCAGGTTGTTCCATGTAGATTTCCTCTGTTAATTCTCCATTGAGGAAAGCCGTTTTAATGTCCACGTGTTCAACTTGCATGCCTTTGGAGGCTGCAATTGTTAGAAGTATTCTGAACGCAACTTGACTTATGACAGGTGCAAAAGTCTCTGTATAGTCAATTCCTTGTTCTTGCTTGTATCCTTTTGCTACTAAACGTGCTTTGTATCGATCCACACTTCCATCAGGATTGTATTTTACTTTGAGTATCCATTTACAACCAATAGCTGTTCTTTCAGGAGGTAAGTTTGCAAGTGTCCAAGCTTGCTTGTCATGTAAAGACTTCATTTCATCATTCATTGCATCCATCCATTTCTTTCTTTCTGGATCGGGTAGCTGATTTATTTCTTTCCAAGTTGAGGGTTCTTTGACAGGTTGTATTGTTGCACAAATTCCAAGTCTTGGCGGTGGTACGCCTTTGTTGCTCCTTGCTGACTTTCTCACAGTAACTGTGGTTGACTCTGCTTCTCTTGGACTTCCTGCTTCCCCTTCTGATTCAGTGCTTTTTTGTGAAGGTGGACCTGCCTGCTCACAGGTGGTCTCTGCAGGTTGCCAAATAGCAAGTTCACTGAAGGTAACATCCTCTATAGGATTCTGTACTGTGGATTCAGCTTGTATAGGAGTTTGCAAAACACTGTTGCCATCTATATATACAACATTGCATTCTTTGACAGTACGTGTATTGGGATCTAGGATTCTGTATCCTCTTCCACCATTGGCATAGCCTACAAGTATACCAAGTTCTGCTCTGGGGTCTAGTTTTCCCCTTTTCTCCTTAGGTACAAACGCGTATGCTTTGCAACCAAAAGGTCTTAGATGTTTTAATCCAGGTCGTTTGCCACACCAAATTTCAAATGGCGATTTATTAGTCACTTTGGATGGAATTCTGTTGTGCAGGTAAACTGCAGTATTTACAGCTTCACCCCACATATGATCTGGCAGTCCAGATTGCATTAGCATTGATCTGGCCATTTCCATAATTGTTCGGTTCAGTCTCTCAGCTGCACCATTCTGCTGTGGTGAGTAGGGTGTAGTAGTTTTATGTTGAATGCCTTGTTGTTCCATAAACCTTTGGAACTCACTGCTACTGTATTCAGTTCCATTGTCTGTGAACAATACTTCTGGAACTTTGCCAAATTTATTTCTCACAGCAGCAATATAGGATTTAAATTTGTCAAAAACTTGATCTTTGCTTTTAATCAAGTAGACATAGACATATCTTGACTTAGCTTCCATAAATGTTAAAAAGTACTTGCTTGCACCAGCCGATTCTTTGATTGGCCCTGCAATATCTGAGAATACCATCTCTAGAAAATTTTCATTGTGTACAGTATTTTTGCCTGTGTACCTTGGGGCGGTACCTTTAGCCTTTAAACATATATCACAACCAGATTGCATTTGATCACAATCAATAACATCAATATTACATTCTTTCAACAATTTTTGCACACTTTGCACACTACGGTGTCCCATAGTTATGTGCCATTTAAGAAGACATGATTTATGCTTACATACAGATTGCATTGTATTATACACTGGCCCAATAACATTTGTTACATCAGAAATATTTTCAGCATCATTTTGCATATCATCATCATCAACAAGTTTTAGGTAATGAAGACCATCAACTACATCAAGCATAAGTTCAGTTCCAGATTCAGGATCAACAATACTTCCATTTTCTTTTCTGAGTACAACCTCATGATCTCTTCTGATAATTCTCTTTGTTGAAACTAGGTTGCTGACTGCCTCAGGGGCATATGCACACTCTGTTAGTGTAACCTTTTTAATTTCTTGACTTTCATCCATAACATTTAAGATCACAGTCCCACTTCCTTTAACTTTCAGAATTTGTCCATTGGCTTGCCCTAATTTAGGACAGTTGTCCTCATCCAATTCCACAAAAGATTTCTTATCTTTACAAACATGAAAATAAGTTCCAGAATCTATCATCCAATGATTCTCAAGATTTGCATTTGATTCAGTAATTGTATATGTGGGATTCCTTTTAGACATATTCTCAGTCTTTGTTGCTGGCTTTGAAGACTTAAAACCACGTTTTTGCTGGTTGCTATTCATCATTTGCCCATTGGGTGTCACTGCTCCAGTAGAAGCATTATGATTTTGTTTTAATTTCTTTTTACAATGATACTGGTAATGTCCTACCAATCCACAAAAATGACAAATAATTTCATTTTTCCCAGGATGCACTCTAAGTACAGACATCTTATTCTCAGTTTCAAAAAGTTCTCTCCTTCTGGCCTCATCTTTCAAGTATCCCAAAACATAGTCAAGTTCCTGTTTGTCTCTCATCCTCAACAAGGATGCAGTGCCTTTATAGCTTTTGGGAAGAGACTTAAATAAAGCTGCAATAATTTCTTCATCTTCCACTGTGGTTCCAATTCTCTTAAGCTCTGAAACCACCTCCATCATTTTATTCAGATGAGTAGCCATTGAATCTGTTTCATTCATCTTAAAACTGTGCAGTTTCTCTCTGAGAAATATTTTCTGAGTCATAGAAGGCATAGATGATTGCTTTTCTAGGTATTTAAACATTTCTGCAGCTGTACTACAGTCCAAGACTCGAATATTGTCCCGTTCTGGTATGGCACTCAGAATTAATAATTTTGCACGATTATCTTTAATATCAAAATCTGGGACTTCATCCTTATTTTCATTGAAAACTGCCTCATAGCAATTTTTCTCCCGAAGGAGCAGTTTCATTTTCATTGACCAGAATCTAAAATTGCTTTCATTTAAGCATGAAATTTTCACATTAAGCACATCATTACTCACAGAACGTTGCATTGCGTTTCCTTGGGCGTCGTTCCTTGCAAGAGCTGATGTTGAGGGATTTTCATCCCCTTCTCTGTCGGACATCCTCGAATTTCAGGCTTTAGCAGGAGAGCAGGAGAAATGCAGCGTTGAGGAATTCTGTGTTTCCAGGTTCCACTTTGAAATGCAGATCCTCGCTCAGCGGCCTCGAGCAATTTAACCAAGGCTCCCGGTAAGTGGGTCCTTTGTTGCTTTGTTCGTTCCGTTAGCGAAAAATACAGCCTTTCAAGCAGCTTCTGGTCACTTTAAAATACTTTTTTACTCTCTGCCTGTTTGCCTTCAAAAATCACTTTCCAATATGCCAAGCTCCAATATTTAGCAGTTTGATGGAACCAACCAATCTCTCTGGCTACCATTTGTTGGAAATCTTTTATCATCTGCTACCAAAATGTTAGGGAATACATGCTAAATTCAGAGGTTTGGAGTGGCAGTAATTGGAGTCAAGGCTTAAGCTTGCTAAAAGAAATAAAGTTTACTAGAAAACATCAGGATAGGGTACTTGGGATAAAACAGAAAACAATCTAGCTTACCAGCTAGTTCTATCTACGTCTTATCTACATGGCTACTTCTTTGTCTTCTCTGTTCTTCTCCCCAAAAAGCATTTCGCCAGGAAGAAGAGCAATAAACCTTGCATACAAGATCAAAGCATTTCACACCTAACATCCTCTCTGACCAATGTTGTGTTCTCAACTTTCGCGGGCAAAGTAAGAACCATCCCACAATTGAGTTTAGGTCACAATACATCACTTCCTCTATCAGGTAAACAAACAGTTAACTATATAATGGCTGGAATGTGCATAGCTTGCATTCCAACAGCATTCGATGAAATTGCTGAGAAGTCGGGTTAGAACGGATAAAAGGAAGTCCTTCTTCACCCAAAGGGTGATTAACATGTGGAATTCACTGCCACAGGAGGTGGCGGCGGCTACAAGCATAGCCATCTTCAACCCCCTCTTGGTGCGGTCTCATTTGGAGTACTGTGTGCAGTTCTGGTCACCGCACCTCAAAAAGGATATCATAGCATTGGAAAAAGTCCAGAAAAGGGCAACTAGAATGATTAAAGGGTTGGAACACTTTCCCTATGAAGAAAGGTTAAAACGCTTGGGGCTCTTTAGCTTGGAGAAACGTCGACTGCGGGGTGACATGATAGAGGTTGACAAGATTATGCATGGGATGGAGAAAGTAGAGAAAGAAGTCCTTTTCTCCCTTTCCCACAATACAAGAACTCGTGGGCATTCGATGAAATTGCTGAGCAGTCGGGTTAAAACGGATAAATTGTGTTTATTTTATTTTATTGTGTAAATTATTCATGTATTTTAAATTTTGTTTTTATTGTTAGAATTTTGTGTTGTGAGCCGCCCTGAGCCCGCTTTGGAGGGGTAGGTCGGGATATGAATCGAATGAAATAAATAAATTAAAGGAAGTACTTCTTCATCCAAAGGGTGATTAACATGTGGGATTCACTGCCCCAGGAGGTGGTGGCGGCTACAAGCATAGCCAGCTTCAAGAGGGGGTTACATAAAAATATGAAACAGAGGTCCATCAGTGGCTATTAGCCACAGTGTGTGTATATGTATGTGTGTGTGTATATAAAAAAAAAATTTGACCACTGTGTGACACAGAGTGTTGGAATGGATGGGCTATTGGCCTGATCCAACATGGCTTCTCTTATGTTCTTATGTGACACAGAGTGTTGGACTAGATGGGCCATTGGCCTGATCCAACATGGCTTCTCTTAAGTTCTTATGTGACACAGAGTGTTGGACTGGATGGGCCATTGGCCTGATCCAACATGGCTTCTCTTATGTTCTTATGTGACACAGAGTGTTGGACTAGATGGGCTATTGGCCTGATCCAGCATGGCTTCTCTTATGTTCTTATATGACACAGAGTGTTGGACTGGATAGGCCATTGGCCTGATCCAACATGGTTTCTCTTCTGTTCTTATGTTTAAATTCAAGTTGACTTTTGAGGTTGCCCTTGCAGAACAGAATGACAAAGCAACTGCTCCCGTAGGGGCTTCCACATCCCAGCTCCTCCAATTTGTCAACACCCGGGTTATTTGTTAAATCTCACACCCCTTTCTCCAGGAAGCTCAGCAGGAAAGCTGATGATCTTCACACTTCAGCATCTTCAGGGGAAGGGACTGTTTGACTGACCCTTCCCTCCCACCCCCTACCTCCAAAAAACACACACACCTCTAGTGCATTTATTTTGACAGAACAAAGTTGGAGTCCAGTGGCACCTTCAAGACCAAGGAAGTTTTATTCAAGGTGAATTCCATTTCATTGTATCTGGAAAAGCATGTGTGTACATGGAAGTCTATACCTTGAATCAGGGCTTTTGGGGTAGCAGGAACTCCTTTGCATATTAGGCCCCACACACACACCCCTCCGATGTAGCCAATCCTCCAAGAGCTTACAGGGTGCTTAATACAGGGACCTACTGTAAGCTCCAGGAGGATTGGCTACATCTGGCAGAGTGTGTCCTAACATGCAAAGAAGAAGACGAAGATACTGGATTTATATCCCGCCCTCCACTGCGAATCTCAGAGTGGCTCACAATCTCCTTTCCCTTCCTCCCTCACAACAGACACCCTGTGAGGTAGATGAAGACATTCCATTTATATCCCGCCCTCCACTCCAAAGAGTCTCCGACCTTGATACGATCAAGCTAAGATCTGGTCTTCGGATTGGAGGGTGGGATATAAATCCAATATCTTCATCTACCTCACAGGGGGTCTGTTGTGGGGGGAGGAAGGTAAAGGAGATTGTGAGCCCCTCTGAGACTCTTCGGAGTGGAGGGCGGGATATAAATCCAATATCTTCATCTACCTCACAGGGGGTCTGTTGTGGGGGAGGAAGGTAAAGGAGATTGTGAGCCCCTCTGAGACTCTTCGGAGTGGAGGGCGGGATATAAATCCAATATCTTCATCTACCTCACAGGGGGTCTGTTGTGGGGGAGGAAGGTAAAGGAGATTGTGAGCCGCTCTGAGACTCTTCAGAGTGGAGGGCGGGATATAAATCCAATATCTTCATCTACCTCACAGAGTGTCTGTTGTGGGGGAGGAAGGGAAAGGAGATTGTGAGCCGCTCTGAGACTCTTCGGAGTGGAGGGCGGAATATAAATTCAATATCTTCATCTACCTCACAGGGTTTCTGTTGTGGGGGAGGAAGGAAAAGGAGATTGTGAGCCGCTCTGAGACTCTTCAGAGTGGAGGTCAGGATATAAATCCAATATCTTCATCTACCTTACAGGGTGTCTGTTGTGGGGGAGGAAGGTAAAGGAGATTGTGAGCCGCTCTGAGACTCTTCGGAGTGGAGGGCGGGATATAAATCCAATATCTTCATCTACCTCACAGGGTGTCTGTTGTGGGGGAGAAGGGAAAGGGGATTGTGAGCCACTCTGAGACTCTTCGGAGTAGAGGGCGGGATATAAATCCAATATCTTTATCTACCTCACAGGGTGTCTGTTGTGGGGGAGGAAGGGAAAGGAGATTGTGAGCCGCTCTGAGACTCTTCGGAATGGAGGGCGGGATATAAATCCAATATCTTCTTCTTCTTTCTTTCTTTCCTCCCTTCCTGCTCTCAAACATGTGATATTTATTCTGTGTGGCAATTACGTTAAGCAAGTTTGGTCACCCCTGCTCTACAGATAGACCCAGCTACCCATCTTGGGCATAACTGTATTGTGCATCCCAAAGGGTTTTTCCCAGAAGCCTGTGCCCCTCCAAATCCTCCTTCGGCAACACCTGAGACTTCGAACCAGCATCGCCCCCACACTTTGCAGGTGCATTGTTGCAGCTGTAAGCATTTAAGCACCCAGATTGGGGGGGCCCAGACTTCCCTCTGAGATGACCAATTCCCTCCCCCCGCTTGAGTCTGTGCCACAAATAGCTACTCTTTCGGTCGAGAGAGGGCACCGTGCTTAGGCAGCAATTCTGATGCTACCAGCTGGTGTTCTACGCCAGCTTATAAACACTAATTTAGAGACTGGCACAAGCCAAATAATTGTTTACTGGCAGGGCTGATGTCAAAGAGCATCATTATGCGGTCTGCACAGACCGGGCCCTTTGCACCGTCGCTGAGGAAAGACCTTCTCAGATGGTAGAAAACAAGACAGAAATGCCCCGTTGGGCCGTCTCACTCAATGCTACGGATGGGCGTAAACCTCATTTTTTTGCAGTTGCATTCACAGTTTGTGGCGGAACCAGGAACCGAACCACGAACCGATAGGCTGATTCGTGAATCGAACCGGCTTGTATCGGTTCGCAAGTCACTTGAAGCCTAACCCAGAGCCAGTCTGGTGTAGTGGTTAAGTGTGCGGACTCTTATCTGGGAGAACCGGGTTTGATTCCTCACTCCTCCACTTACACCTGCTAGCATGGCCTTGGGTCAGCCATAGCTCTGGCAGAGGTTATCCTTGAAAGGGCAGCTGCTGTGAGAGCCCTCTCCAGCCCCACCCACCTCACAGGGTGTCTGTTGTGGGGGAGGAAGGGAAAGGAGATTGTGAGCCGCTCTGAGACTCTTCGGAGTGGAGGGCGGGATATAAATCCAATATCTTCTTCTTCTTCTAACCCCCTGCTTTCTGCTCCCCACAGCTTTCCATGGAGAGCTCCCCACCGCTCAGCCGTTTGGTTTAAATGGCTGTTTGTTTTAAATGGCTCACAGCAGCTTTGGGCAGTGGGAGAAAAAAGCAGGGGTGAAATGGGTGGGAAGTATTTAACCCCTGCTCTCCGTGGGCCATGGCTTTTCATAGTGATCAGAAAGCTGGGGATGAAATGTCTCTTGGAGCCATTTAAACCCCTGCTTTCTGCTTTCTGCTGTCTTCACGAACTGCATCAAAATTCATGGATGGGGATAGTGTTCCTAGATCCAGGATGGACAACTCCTGGAGATTCAGGAATGGAGACTGGGGAGGCAAGTGTAGGCTTGCAAGCAATTTACTCCAGGGGAACTGATCTCTGTAGTCTAGTGAGGAGCTGTAATTCCAGGGGATCTCCAGGTCCCGCCTGGAGATGGGCATCCCTAGTTTCCACAATCCAATTCCATGTCCAGAAATAGTATATCACATCTTCTGTCCGTCGATAAATAAGCCCAAATTTTGAGATACCAATTATTGATAGTGGGGAGTCTGGGAAATCTTTTATTTTCCAGCATGATGACATTTTAACGCTTTATGCAAATCGCCTTCATTTTAGTCTTTCTTCTCTTTGCCATAAGGGAGAATGTTGCGCCATACAGTGAACTGAAGTTTTTCACCCCTGGGATCTTAGGGCAGCTCAGGGTTCGTGCGCTTCCTTTGTGTGCCAGCTCCACCCTACAAAGGGTTGCCAAACTCCAGATGGGGGCTGGAGTTCTCCTGGAACTGCACCTGATCTCCAAGCTACAGAGATCAGATCCCAGAAGGAAATGGCTGCATTGGGGGCTGGATTTGGTGGCATTATACCCAGCTGAGGTTACTCCCCTCCCAAACCCCCTCCCTTCCCAGGATTTATCTCCAAATTTCCAAACCTGGATTTGGCAACCCTACATCAAAGAACAGAAGAACATAAGAGAAGTCACGTTGGATCAGGCCAGTGACCTATCCAGTCCAACACTCTGTGTCACATAAGAACATAAGAGAAGCCCTGTTGGATCAGGCCAGTAGCCCATCTAGTCCAACACTCTGTGTCACATAAGAACATAAGAGAAGCCCTGCTGGATCAGGCCAATGGCCCATCCAGTCCAACACTCTGTGTCACATAAGAGAAGCCCTGTTGGGTCAGGCCAATGGCCCATCCTGTCCAACACTCTGTGTCACTTAAGAACATAAGAGAAGCCCTGTTGGAGCAGGCCAATGGCCCATCCAGTCCAAAACTCTTTTTCACATAAGAACGTAAGAGAAGCCATGTTGGATCAGGCCAATGGCCCCTCCAGTCCAACACTCTTTTTCACGTAAGAACATAAGAGAAGCCATGTTGGATCAGGCCAATGGCCCCTCCAGTCCAACATTCTTTTTCACGTAAGAACATAAGAGAAGCCATGTTGGATCAGGCCAATGGCCCCTCCAGTCCAACACTCTTTTTCACGTAAGAACATAAGAGAAGCCATGTTGGATCAAGCCAATGGCCCATCCAGTCCAACACTCTTTTTCACGTAAGAACATAAGAGAAGCCATGTTGGATCAGGCCAATGGCCCCTCCAGTCCAACACTCTTTTTCACGTAAGAACATAAGAGAAGCCATGTTGGATCAGGCCAATGGCCCCTCCAGTCCAACACTCTGTGTCACACAGTGGCAAAAAAAACCAGGCGCCATCAGGAGGTCCATCAATACGATACAATACAATAACGTTTATTGGTATGATACCGAATATAACAGGGAACCAATCCATCCTTCAAATGGCAATTTGCAAATACATTAAGAGCCTCCTAGATGCTAGATATAAAAAAATTTGCAACAGTTTCAATTACCAGTTGGTTCCAAGTTGACAAGAAGAAGACAATTTTATATTCGTCAGGCTTCGTTGTTTGCTCAGAGCGAATGGTCACACTCCCCTCTGGAATTCAAAATCAGTGGCAGGAGGTCCATCAGTGGGTCCAGGACACTAGAAGCCCTCCCAGTGTGTCCCCCCAAGTACCAAGAATACAGAGCATCACTGCCCCAGACAGAGTTCCAACAATACGCTGTGGCTAAGAGCCACTAATGGACCTCGGCTCCATATGTTTATCCAATCCCCTCTTGAAGCTGTCTATTCTTTTAGCCGCTGCCACCTCCTGTGCAGTGAATTCCATGTGTTCATCACCCTTTGGGTGAAGAAGGACTTCCTTTTATCCGTACCAACCTGACTGCTCAGCAATTTCATTGAATGTCCACGAGTTCTCCTATTGTGAGAAAGGGAGAAAAGTACTTCTTTCTCTACCTTCTCCATCCCATGCATAATCTTGTAAACCTCTATCATGTCACCCCTCGGTCGACGTTTCTCCAAGCACTTTAACCTTTCTTCATAGGGAAAGAAGAAGAAGAAGATATTGGATTTATATCCCGCCCTCCACTCCGAAGAGTCTCAGAGCGGCTCACAATCTCCTTTACCTTCCTCCCCCACAACAATCACCCTGTGAGGTGGGTGGGGCTGAGAGAGCTCTCACAGCAGCTGCCCTTTCAAGGACAACCTCTGCCAGAGCTATGGCTGACCCAAGGCCATTCCAGCAGGTGCAAGTGGAGGAGTGGGGAATCAAACCCGGTTCTCCCAGATAAGAGTCCGCACTCTTAACCACTACACCAAACTGGCTCTCTTAAGGGTTGGAAAGTGTTCCAACCCTTAAATCATTCTAGTTGCCCTTTTCTGAATGATTTTCTAATGCTATAATATCTTTTTTGCGGTTCCTCTTGGGTTTTTTTTTTAGTTCATCTTCATAGTTTTATTGGCTAAAAAGAATGCAAATGGTATCTGATTCTCAGAACTCACTGCCTAATAATATTACATTATACATTTGTGTGGTCTGGCTGATACATGAAATTCACCCTTATTGCAGGGAATCTTGTTCCATTCTCTTCTCCCAGTAGCCTTCACGCGCGGGAATTTCTTGCCCTGATATACATCTTAATTAATCAAATTCATTTCCTTCAGCGGCTCATTTCCCCTTCTTACACTCCAAAAATGATTCCCTTCTCGATATTTACAGCATTCAGATACACTGAGATAACATCCCACCCCACGAGCCACCATCTCTCTCCAGGCTAAACATGTTTTAATTCTTTTCATCTCTCCTCACGAATTAACGATCTTTCCACAACTCCCAAATAATTGCATCGAAACTGGCTCCCCTCCGGAATGCCTCTTGGCTCCCGAGTTTTGTTTGGAACCGATATCTGTCATGTTAACATTGGGTGGGTAGATTGTAACTGAAAAGAAACATCTCCTGTCTAAACAGCACAAGCGGCACCAGGTTGGGGAAGGGGGGGGGGGTCACTTCCCCAAGAAGCTGGCTGAAGCGCAACATATTCCAGATGATGAGAGCAAAAGATCTGGGCCGCATGCAGAAGGGAGGGGGATTTCTTCGGTGTCCCTGGCAACTATCTTTCTCGGATGTACGAGTTTGCTCCTCTGTATCTCCAAATGTGAAAGATGAGTCTGAAGTCATGGTGGCTGGGAACTATAAACCATGTGGAACTATAACATTGCTACTCCTTTCCTACTGTGGAGCATCAAGCAATCGGTGCAGAGAGACAGACCCGTTTCGCACTCACCCACACTGCTCTCAAGTCCGTCTTCTCAGTGCGGTATCCTCCCGATTTCCCACTATCTGCGCCGGTGCTGCGGCAGACATCACAGTTTTTGTGCAGCAAATGCAAACCGCTAAAACCCAGTTTCCGTTTGCTGTGCAAAACCCACGATGTTTGCTGCAGCCGCAGCACAAATAGTGGGAGATCAGGAGGACGCCGTGCTGAGAAGACAGACGTGAGAGCGGCGTAAGGTGAGTGCAAAATCGGCCACAGTTTGGTGCAGCGGTTAAGTGGGTGGACTCTTATCTAGGAGAACTGGGTTTGGTTCCCCACTCCTCCACTTGCACCTGCTGGAATGGCCTTGGGGTAGCCATAACTATTGCAGGAGTTGTCCTTGAAAGGGCAGCTGCTGTGAGAGCCCTCTCAGCCCTACCAACCTCACAGGTCGTCTGTTGTAGAGGGGAGAAGATATAGGTGATTGTAAGCCGCTCTGAGTTTCTGATTCAGAGAGACAGGTGGGGTATAAATCTACAGTCTTCTTCTTCTGCACAGACTGATGCATGCTTTGCAGCAACACCTTTGAAAGACCCTGCCACTAGGCAACCTAGGCAATTCCCTAGATCGCCAGACTTCTGGGGGTGCCAAATTGGGTGCCCCGCAATGTGACCTGGTGATGTTATCATCGGGGGGGGGCAGATCTTATCCTTGCCTAGGTTGTCAGACAGTTGAAAGTGACCTCCTGATGCCACTCGGTTTTTTGGCCACTGTGTGACAGAGTGTTGGACTGGATGGGCCATTGGCCTGATCCAACATGTCTTCTCTTATGTGACACAGAGTGTTGGACGGGAGGGGCCATTGGCCTGATCCAACACGGCTTCTCTTATGTTCTTAAGTGACACAGAGTGTTGGACTGGATGGGCCATTGGCCTGATCCAACGTGGCTTCTCTTATGTTCTTATGTGACACTGAGTGTTGGACTGGATGGGCCATTGGCCTGATCCAACATGGCTTCTCTTATGTTCTTAAGTGACACAAAGTGTTGGACTGGATGGGCCACTGGCCTGATCCAACATGGCCTCACTTATGTTCTTATGTGACGCAGAGTGTTGGACTGGATGGGCCACTGGCCTTATCCAACATGGCTTCTCTTATGTTTTTATGTGACACAGAGTGTTGGACTGGATGGGCCACTGGCCTGATCCAACATGGCTTCTCTTATGTTCTTAAGTGACACAGAGTGTTGGAATGGATGGGCCACTGGCCTGATCCAACATGGCTTCTCTTATGTTCTTAAGTGACACAGAGTGTTGGAATGGATGGGCCACTGGCCTGATCCAACATTGCTTCTCTTATGTTCTTAAGTGACACAGAGTGTTGGACTAGATGGGCCACTGGCCTGATCCAACGTGGCTTCTCTTATGTTCTTATGTTCAATTTTGTTAGTCTTTAAGGTGCTCCTGGACTCTGGCTCTCTTCAGAGCTCCTGTGTGTACCTTTTTATGTGAACAAGAATCCGAAACTTTTGACAATCAAGAGTCCTGGAGCAAATTCATTTGAGTCTCCGACCTTGCATTGAAAATACAGTTGAAACGAAGGTTTGCTAAGATTTGAAACTTGCCAAAGCTTTACCACTCCGTTTAAAAAGGGTATTCCATATTTAGGACTCAGGTTTGTGTTTTGGATACGACCACCACAACCACGTTTAACTTTAAAAGGGGTAAATACACTGAGATGAGGAGGCATGTGAGGAAGAAACTGAAAGGAAAGGTACATACGGTCAAAACCCTTGAGAAAGCTTGGACGCTATTTAAAACTATAATCCTAGAAGCTCAGATAAAATACATACCACAAGTTAGGAAAGGCACAAACAGGCATAAGAAAAGGCCTGCGTGGTTAACAAACAAAGTAATGGAAGCTGTAAAAGGTAAGAAGGACTCCTTTAAGCGGTGGAAAACCAGTCCAAGTGAGATTAGTAAAAGGGAACACAGGCTGTGGCAAATCAAATGCAAGACTGTGATCAGGCAGGCAAAAAGGGACTATGAGGAGCATATTGCAAAAAACATAAAGACCAACAATAAAACTTTCTTCAAATATATTAGAAGTAGGAAACCAGCCAGGGAGGCAGTGGGGCCCTTGGATGACCATGGGGTAAAAGGATTACTGAAGGAGGATAGGGAAATGGCTGAAAAGCTAAATGAATTTTTTGCCTCCGTCTTCACTGTAGAAGACGAGAACTTTTTGCCCGCCCCAGAACCACTAATTTTGGAAGGGGTGTTGAAAGACCTGAGTCAGATTGAGGTGACAAATGAGGAGGTCCTACAACTGATAGACAAATTAAAAACTAATAAGTCACCGGGTCCGGATGGCATACATCCGAGAGTTCTGAGGGAACTCAAAGTTGAACTTGTGGATCTTCTAACAAAAATCTGTAATCTTTCATTGAAATCTGCCTCCATTCCTGAGGACTGGAAGGTAGCAAATGTCACCCCCATCTTTAAAAAGGGTTCCAGAGGAGATCCGGGAAACTACAGGCCAGTCAGTCTGACTTCAATACCGGGAAAGTTGGTAGAAACCATTATCAAGGACAGAATGAGTAGGCACATTGATGAACACGGGTTATTGAGGAAGACTCAGCATGGGTTCTGCAAGGGAAGATCTTGCCTCACTAACCTGTTGCATTTCTTTGAGGGGGTGAACAAACATGTGGACAAAGGAGACCCGATAGATGTTGTTTACCTTGACTTCCAGAAAGCTTTTGATAAAGTTCCTCATCAAAGGCTCCTTAGAAAGCTTGAGAATCATGGAGTAAAAGGACAGGTCCTCTTGTGGATCAAAAACTGGCTGAGTAATAGGAAGCAGAGAGTGAGTATAAATGGGCAGTCTTCGCAGTGGAGGACGGTAAGCAGTGGGGTGCCGCAGGGCTCGGTACTGGGTCCCATGCTTTTTAACTTGTTCATAAATGATTTAGAGTTCGGAGTGAGCAGTGAAGTGGCCAAGTTTGCGGATGACACTAAATTGTTCAGGGTGGTGAGAACCAGAGAGGATTGTGAGGAACTCCAAAGGGATCTGTTGAGGCTGGGTGAGTGGGCGTCAACGTGGCAGATGCGGTTCAATGTGGCCAAGTGCAAAGTAATGCACATTGGGGCTAAGAATCCCAGCTACAAATACAAGTTGATGGGGTGTGAACTGGCAGAGACTGATCAAGAGAGAGATCTTGGGGTCATGATAGATAACTCACTGAAAGTGTCAAGACAGTGTGCGTTTGCAATAAAAAGGGCCAACGCCATGTTGGGAATTATTAGGAAGGGAATTGAAAACAAATCAGCCAGTATCATAATGCCCCTGTATAAATCGATGGTGCGGTCTCATTTGGAGTACTGTGTGCAGTTCTGGTCGCCGCACCTCAAAAAGGATATTATAGCTTTAGAGAAGGTGCAGAGAAGGGCAACTAGAATGATTAAAGGGCTGGAGCACTTTCCCTATGAAGAAAGGTTGAAACGCTTGGGACTCTTTAGCTTGGAGAAACGTCGACTGCGGGGTGACATGATAGAGGTTTACAAGATAATGCATGGAATGGAGAAAGTAGAGAAAGAAGTACTTTTCTCCCTTTCTCACAATACAAGAACTCGTGGGCATTCGATGAAATTGCTGAGCAGACAGGTTAAGACGGATAAAAGGAAGTACTTCTTCACCCAAAGGGTGATTAACATGTGGAATTCACTGCCACAGGAGGTGGTGGCGGCCACAAGTATAGCCACCTTCAAGAGGGGTTTAGATAAAAATATGGAGCACAGGTCCATCAGTGGCTATTAGCCACAGTGTATGGAGCACAGGTCCATCAGTGGCTATTAGCCACAGTGTATGTGTGTATATAACATTTTTTGCCACTGTGTGACACAGAGTGTTGGACTTGATGGGCCGTTGGCCTGATCCAACATGGCTTCTCTTATGTTCTTATGTTCTTATGATTTACCTGGAAATTGGGGGACTTTTAAACAGTTGGGTATCTTCTGCTTGTTTTGCAACTGCTACCTCAGCCCTCTCTTAAGCAGCAGTCAGCGAATCCCATTACGGATGTGTTCTCGTAGACAGCTATGTGCGGATGACTCTATCCTGTCCTCCGCCAAATACTATTAGGTGTGAAATTCTGCCGGGATTGCTGAAGATCAAATATACTGAAATGAAAGATTATAGCATGACTAATACTATAATCAGCCAGTATCATAATGCCCCTGTATAAATCGATGGTGCAGTCTCATTTGGAATACTGTGTACAATTCTGGTCACCGCACCTCAAAAAGGATATTACAGCATTGGAAAATGTGCAGAAAAGGGCAACTGGAATGATTAAAGGTTTGGAACACTTTCCCTATGAAGAAAGGTTAAAACGCTTGGGGCTCTTTAGCTTGGAGAAACGTCGACTGCGGGGTGACATGATAGAGGTTTACAAGATTATGCATGGGATGGAGAAAGTAGAGAAAGAAGTCCTTTTCTCCCTTTCTCACACTACAAGAACTCGTGGGCATTCCATGAAATTGCTGAGCAATCGGGTTAAAATGGATAGAAGGAAGTCCTTCTTCACCCAAAGGGTGATTAACTCGTGGAATTCACTGCCTCAGGAGGTGGTGGCAGCTACAAGCATAGCCAGCTTTAAGAGGGAATTGGATAAAAATATGGAGCAGAGGTCCATCAGTGGCTATTAGCCACAGTATATATATGTGTTTGTGTGCGTGTGTATACACACACACATATATTGGCCACTGTATGACACAGAGTGTTGGACTGGATGGGCCATTGCCCTGATCTAACAGGGCTTCTCTTATGTTCTTATGTGACTCAGAGTGTTGGACTGGATGGGCCATTGGCCTGTTCCAACAGGGCTTCTCTTACGTTCTTTTGTGACACAGAGTGTTGGACTGGATGGGCCATTGGCCTGATCCAACATGGCTTCTCTTATGTTCTTATGTGACACAGAGTGTAGGACTGGATGAGCCATTGGCCTGATCCAACATAGCTTCTCTTATGTTCTTATGTGACACAGGAGTGTTGGACTGGATGGGCCACTGGCCTGATCCAACAGGGCTTCTCTTATGTTCTTATGTGACACAGAGTGTTGGACTGAATGGGCCGTTGGCCTGATCCTACATGGCTTCTCTTATGTTCTTATGTGACACAGAGTGTTGGACTAGATGGGCCACTGGCCTGATCCAACAGGGCTTCTCTTATGTTCTTATGTGACACAGAGTGTTGGACTGGATGGGCCACTGGCCTGATCCAACAGGGCTTCTCTTATGTTCTTATGTAACACAGAGTGTTGGACTGGATGGGCCGTTGGCCTGATCCAACATGGCTTCTCTTCTGTTCTTCTGTTACGCTGAGTGTTGGACCGGAGGGGCCATTGGCCTGATCCAACATGGTTTCTCTTATGTTCTTATGAAAGATTATAGCATGCCTAATACGACCGCCTTGACCTGGCTGGCCCAGACTAGCCTGATCTTGTCAGATCACAGAAGCTATGCAGGGTGCACTCTGGTCAATTCTTGGACGGGAGACCACCAAGGAAGCTGAAGGTTGTTAAGCAGAGGCAGGCAAGGGGAAACCACCTGTGTTCAATATTTTCCTTGAAAACGCTGTGCAGTTGCCAGAAATTGGCTTCAATTTGACTGCCCTTCCCACCACCAACACACAGGGCTTTTTTTTTTTGTAGCAGGAACTCCTTTGCACATTAGGCCACACACCCCTGATGTAGCCAGTCCTCCTGGAGCTTACAGCAGGCCCTGTACGAAGAGCCCTGTAAACTCTTGGAGGGTTGCCTACATCAGGGTGCGTGGCCTAAAATGCAAAGGAGTTTCTGCTACAAATAAAGCCCTGTCGACACAGCTCTTGAAAAGTCAGAGAATAGTCAGGAAGACTGGAGAACATTCCATGAAAACTGGCAGAGGAAAACTTTGAGAAGGACTATCGGAGGTCTCAGTGTTATTTGCTGTAGTCTTCTTTTGTCAAACGAGGATCTGGAGACCGGGATTCAACCCCACCTGCTCCTCACTGCCATGAAGTTTATTAATTGAGCCTCAGCGGATCATGACCTACATCACAGGGTTGTAGTGAGGATAATATGGAGGAGGGAAGAACCAGGTAGACTGCTCTGAAGTTATGAACTCCTAGGAGGAAAAGTGGGATAAAAGTGTACGGGACAAAGTGGGCACTTAGAGGGCAAAAGTGAATTTTTGTTGCATGGATTTGGTGTTCGAATGAAGCCAGAGTGGGGTTACCAAGTCTAACTCAGAAGACACCTGGGGAGTTTAGGGGTAGGACCGGGAGACTTTTGGAGAGGAGCCAGGAGACTTTCCCATTCCCTAAAATAAAAACAAAACAAAACAGCAGTGCATTTCCCCTGAATACAGGCCTCATTTCCTCATTCCCTAACAGCTGGCTGGACTTCCTCTCTCTCTCCCTCTCTCTCTCTCCCTCTCTCTCTCTCACACACACACAAAGCAACCAAAATAAACACTGTTTGGAAGCACACACTTTGTGGTCTCACTCGGGCAATTTACTCACTATGGGAGTTGTTGAATGCTGTATGCTTAACCACGTTCTTCAGCCTAACACAGGGAAACCAGAGGTTACTACTTTACTATTTACTCTCTGTTTGATGGTGCAAACAATTTCTGACGCAACTGTAAAACAAACAGAGGGACAGGGCTGCTTCCCTTGCCTTTCTCACAACAGCCCCATTGTTCTGCAAGCTGGCCCCGCCCCTAGAGCCTAACTCTGAAGATTTAAAGGCACACACACCTTTCAAAAACAAGTAGTTCCCGAGCATCTTCTTAGGCTTTCCTAAGATTGTGATTCCCACTATTCCCGAGGTGGAAAGGCACATGGTAGCTTTGGGGGCGGGACTCCCTCCCTCCCTCCCGCCAGCCAGCCAGCCAGCTGGGAGTGGGAAAGAGCCTGCAAAACCAGGAGATCTCCCGCTGGGACCTGGGGATTGACAAACCTAGGCCAGGGAGATGTTTCTCAAGAGTTGCCTACCATTCTTCCTATCTTCAGTCTTACATCAGCCCTAGAGAGGGCTATCGTTTGTTCCCGGTATTTCGCGATCACAGGTATATTATCGCTGAACATGGAAGCTCTATTTTGCTATCATTTGCCAGTATCGTACCACTGGCTATTCTGGCGGTTGCCTTTTTGGAGGAGGGGGGGGGGAGGAAGGCTGAAGTAAGCACATCCCATTACGATGAACTCAAAAGGCAAGTCCTCCCTCCAAGGCCCTTCTCCCCACCACCCCCCACCTCCATCACCCTGCGCTGCCCTTTCAGATTAAAGCGCCCTCTTCAATTATAGGGGTCACGGTTTTCTTAATCAGACGCTGAGCCATTATTTCCATAATCACGCGGAAAATACATTTCTCAGGCCGGCCTTCTCAGTACTGTATCGAAGCCTTGTTTTCTCTCTCCTGCCCTGTTTCTTTCTTACTCTACGTTCTCCCTCCTCTCCCCCTACCAGGTCTATTTTGCCCTAGTGCTCTTACCTGTGATTAACACGCTGACCTGGCAATTATTCACATCTGGATGGGCCTTTGTTCTGCTTTGAAGTTTTGCTCAATAGCTTTTCTTCTTTCATTTCCCCCCCCCCCCCACAATCTTCAGCAACTTCTCCCTCTGCCCCCCCCCGCCCATGTTCTATTAGTTCTCAAAAGCCTCAGCGGGTCCAGAAAAATATATGAAATATAGTGCGGGGGTGGGGGTGAACGTGAAATTCCTCCTTAATGGGCTCAGGTGAGCCGCGGCCGGCTGCGATGGGAAGCCTCGGACCTCTGAGGTGACCTTCTGCAAAATTAGGGGCCGGTTGTCTCCTCTCGGCCTCCTTTTATGACTGACAGGAGCTGTTATTTCCCGGGATCGTCTCGCTCAGATCAAAAATCCAGCAATGAAATGGGGATGACACAGTATAATGGGCTAATAGCTGCCCCGAGACCCAATTTAGACAAACTTGGTATAAGAATGTTCTCCAGGGATTGTACAATTTTCATCTATGAACCGAGAGAGAAGGACCACCTTTCCCCATACGTTCCAAACTAGGAATTAAGATCACAGGGAGATAGTTGTCCTTAAGATCTATGGTTGACGACCCCCAGGTGGTAGCAAAATTATAGGATCTTAGCGTACAGCTGTGGTAAATAAAAAAAAAATGCTAAGAGAGACACCGTACATATTAGTATAGTATAGTCTCCAGATCACGTGATGCGATGGTATCGCTTGACTCTGCTCTGGTAAGACTTCACCTGGAGTATTGTGTTCAGTTTTGGACACCACATTTTAAGGATATAGACAAGCTAGAACGGGTCCAGAGGAGGGCAACGAAGATGGTGAGGGGTCTGGAGACCAAGTCCTATGAGGGAAAGTTGAAGGAGCTGGGGATGTTTAGCCTGGAAAGGAGGCGGCTGAGAGGTGATAGGATCATCATATTCAAGGACTTGAAGGGCTGTCCTATAGAGGATGGTGTGGAATTGTTTTCTGTGGCCCCGGAAGGTAGGACCAGAACCAGTGGGTTGAAATTAAATCAAAAGAGTTTCTGGCTCAACTTGAGGAAGAATTTCCTGACCGTTAGAGTGATTCCTCAGTGAAACAGGCTTCCTCAGGAGGTGGTGGGGTCTCCATTCTTGGAGGTTTTTAAACAGAGGCTAGATGGCCATCTGACAGCAATGAAGATCCTGTGAATTTAGGGGGGTGGTGTTTGTGAGTTTCCTGCATTGTGCAGGGGGTTGGACTAGATGACTCTGGAGGTCCCTTACAACTCTATGGCTGATTTCGCACTGACCTTTTACTGGCGCGACCACCCTCCTCACGCCGGCGGATCTGCAGGGATTTCGCACCAGAAGCGCCGGCACAGCCAAAAGAGCCGGCAACTTCCGTCCCGAAACCAGCTCAAACGGAAACCGCCAAGAAGCAGGAAAACGTTTGAGCGGGTTTCGCGACGCAAGTAGCCGGCTCTTTTGGCTGCGCCGGCGCTTCTGGTGCGAAATCCCTGCAGATCCGCCGGCGTGAGGAGGGTGGTCGCGCCAGTAAAAGGTCAGTGCGAAAACGCCCTATGATTCTACGATTCTATATTAAACAACCAGACAGTGTAATGTAGAGGTCAGTGGTGTTCTAACAAAGCTTGTACGTAGAACTTCAAATAGACAAGAACATGTAGCAAAAAGACATTCACAGAAGTCAGTTCAAAAAGAGTCTTTCCAATCACAAAGGAGTAACAATATTTCAGTATTTAGTTCATAGAACTAAAGGAAGCCCTTCCAAAGACGTCTGTTCTAGATATCAAGACGTTTCATCCGTCTTTCTTCAGTTTGGTTGGTTATTTATCACTGGACCCCAGTCTTTGGAGAACCTGGAAATCTTACAGACATGTTCTAAATCTTGTTGGTCTTCTGTGAATGTATTGTAAAGGTTGGGTTCCAGTGATAAATAAGCCTCCAAACTGAAGAAAGACGGATGAAACGTCTTGATATCTAGAACAGACGTCTTTGGAAGGGCTTCCTTTAGTTCTATGAACTAAATACTGGAATATTGTGACTCCTTTGTGATTGGAAAGACTGTTTTTGATCTGTCTTCTGTGAATGTCTTTGGCTACATGCTCTCGTCCATTTGAAGTTCTATGTGCAAGCTTTGTCAGAGCACCATGAACTCTACGTTACACTGTCTTGTTGTTTAAAATTTATGGTGTCTCTTAGCGTTTTTTTTATTTACACAACCCCCAGGTGGTGGCTGCTGATCTCCTGCTATTATAACTGCTGTCACGACAGAGATTCATTTCCCTGTAGAAAATGGCTGCTTTGGAAGGTGGACTGCATGCCATTATTCCTCAGTGAAGTCTCATCCCTCCTCAAACTCCACCCTTCAGAGTCTCCACCCCCAACATTTCCAAGTATTTCCCAACCTGCATTTGGCAACCCTGCCCCAACTATCCCATAAATCAAAAACGTCCTTTGGTGGGTACACAAAAGAAGGACTTTTTTGGTGACAGGTCCAAAATGATGGAACAACCTGAGGGGCCTCAGCAGGATACAGTGTCATGGAGTCCATAAGAACATAAGAGAGGCCATGTTGGATCAGGCCAGTGGCCCATCCAGTCCAACACTCTGTGTCACAAGAACATAAGAGAAGCCATGTTGGATCAGGCCAACGGCCCATCCAGTCCAACACTTTGTGTCACATAAGAACATAAGAGAAGCCCTGTTGGATCAGGCCAATGGCCCATCCAGTCCAACACTCTGTGTCACAGAAGAACGTAAGAGAAGCCATGTTGGATCAGGCCAATGGCCCATCCAGTCCAACACTCTGTGTCACATAAGAACATAAGAGAAGCCATGTTGGATCAGGCCAATGGCCCATCCAGTCCAACACTCTGTGTCACATAAGAACATAAGAGAAGCCATGTTGGATCAGGCCAATGGCCCATCCAGTCCAACACTCTGTGTCACAGAAGAACGTAAGAGAAGCCATGTTGGATCAGGCCAATGGCCCATCCAGTCCAACACTCTGTGTCACATAAGAACGTAAGAGAAGCCATGTTGGATCAGGCCAATGGCCCATCCAGTCCAACACTCTGTGTCACATAAGAACATAAGAGAAGCCATGTTGGATCAGGCCAATGGCCCATCCAGTCCAACACTCTGTGTCACAGAAGAACGTAAGAGAAGCCATGTTGGATCAGGCCAATGGCCCATCCAGTCCAACACTCTGTGTCACAGAAGAACGTAAGAGAAGCCATGTTGGATCAGGCCAATGGCCCATCCAGTCCAACACTCTGTGTCACAGAAGAACGTAAGAGAAGCCATGTTGGATCAGGCCAATGGCCCATCCAGTCCAACACTCTGTGTCACAGAAGAACGTAAGAGAAGCCATGTTGGATCAGGCCAATGGCCCATCCAGTCCAACACTCTGTGTCACATAAGAACGTAAGAGAAGCCATGTTGGATCAGGCCAATGGCCCATCCAGTCCAACACTCTGTGTCACACAGTGGCAAAAAATTTTATATATACACACACACTGTGGCTAACAGCCACTGATGGACCTCTGCTCCATATTTTTATCTAAACCCCTCTTGAAGGTGGCTATGCTTGTGGCCGCCACCACCTCCTGTGGCAGTGAATTCCACATGTTAATCACCCTTTGGGTGAAGAAGGACTTCCACCTTCCAACACAGCCATTTGCTCCAGGGGAACAGACCTCTGTCATCATAGGGCTGCTAAGCACCAGGTGGTGGCTGGTTATCTCATAAGAACATAAGAGAAGCCATGTTGGATAAGGCCAGGGGCCCATCCAGTCCAACACTCTGTGTCACATAAGAACATAAGAGAAGCCATGTTGGATCAGGCCAATGGCCCCTCCAGTCCAACACTCTGTGTCACATAAGAACATAAGAGAGGCCATGTTAGATCAGGCCAGGGGCCCATCCAGTCCAACACTCTGCGTCACATAAGAACATAAGAAAAGCCCTGTTGGATCAGGCCAATGGCCCCTCCAGTCCAACACTCTGTGTCACATAAGAACATAAGAAAAGCCCTGTTGGATCAGGCCAGTGGCCCCTCCAGTCCAACACTCTGTGTCACATAAGAACATAAGAGAAGCCCTGTTGGATCAGGCCAGTGGCCCATCCAGTCCAACACTCTGTGTCACATAAGAACATAAGAGAAGCCCTGTTGGATCAGGCCAGTGGCCCATCCAGTCCAACACTCTGTGTCACATAAGAGAAGCCCTGTTGGATCATGCCAATGTTCCCTCCAGTCCAACACTCTGTGTCACATAAGAATATAAGAGAAGCCCTGTGGGATCAGACCAATGGCCCCTCCAGTCCAACACTCTGTGTAACATAAGAGAAGCCAGGTTGGATCAGGCCAATGGCCCATCCAGTCCAACACTCTGTGTCACATAAGAAGATAAGGGAAGCCATGTTGGATCAGGCCAATGGTCCATCCAGTCCAACACTCTGTGTCACACAGTGGCCAAAAAACCCAGGTGCCATCAGGAGGTCCATCAGTGGGGCCAGGACGCTGGAAGCGCTCCCACGGTGCTCCCCCACCACCAAGAATACAGAGCATCACTGCCCCAGACATAAGTAGATAAGAGAAGCCATGCTGGATCAGGCTAATGGCCCATCCAGTCCAACACTCTGTGTCACACAGTGACCAAAAAAACCAAGTGCCATCAAGAGGTCCACCATTGGGGCTAGAAGTCCTACCACTGTGCCCCCCCCCAAGCACAAGAATACAGAGGATCACTGCCCCAGACAGAGAGTTCCAACAATAAGCTGTGGCTAATAACAGTGGGGCATAATGTCATCGAGTCCACCTTCCAAAGCAACCATTTTCTTCAGGATAACTCATTTCTGTCACCAGGAGATCAGTTGTAATAGCAGGAGATAGAGATGGTAGAGAAAGAAGAACTTTTATCCCTTTCTCACAATACAAGAACCGTGGCAAAACTGCAGTACTGCAGTCTGAGCTCCCTGCTCATGACCTGAGTTTGATCCCGGTGGAAGCTGGGTTCAGGTAGCCAGCTCGAGGTTGACTCAGCCTTCCATCCTTCTGAGGTTGGTCAAATGAGTACCCAGCTTGCTGGGGGGGAAGTGTAGATGACTGGGGAAGGCAATAGCAAACCACCTCGTAAAAAGTCTGTCATGAAAACGTTGTGAAAGCAACGTCATCCCAGAGTCAGAAACAACTGGTGCTTGCACAGGGGACTACCTTTACCTTATAAAGTCTCCAGTAGGTCTGGAGCAAACCAGCAACAGAAGTAAAAATTCTTCTTCTTGTTGTTGAGTTGCACAGTTGAGTCCGATTCTTTGAGACCCCATGGACCAAGTCACGCCAGGCCCTCCTGTCTTCCACCATCCTCCGAAGTCTGCTCAAATTCTTGTGTGTTACTTCAGTAATGCTGTCCAGCCATCTCATCTTTTGCCGTCCCCTTCTTCTTTGGCCTTCTGTCTTTCCCAGCATCAGGGTCTTCTCCAGGGAGTGCTCCCTTCTCATTGGGTGGCCAAAGTCTTTGAGCTTCAGCTTCAGCATCTGACCTTCCAGGGAACAGTCAGGGTTGATTTCCCTTAGGGTTGACTGATTGGATCTTCTTCCAGACCAAGGGACTCTCAAGAGTCTTCTCCAGTGAGTGCTCCCTTCTCATTTGGTGGCCAAAGTCTTTGAGCTTCAGCTTCAGCATCTGATCTTCCAGGGTACAGTCAGGGTTGATTTCCCTTAGGACTGACTGATTGGATCTTCTTGCAGTCCAAGGGTTCTCAAGAGTCTTCTCCAACTTACAACTTACAGAAAGTGCTGTCATGTTTCTGCTGACTTATGGAAACCCTGTGGGGTTATCAAGGCAAGACACATTCAGAGGGGGTTTGCCTTTGCCTGTCTCTGTGTGGCCACCATTCCTTGTCAGAATCTCATCCAAGTACCAACCAAGGTCTTCCAGGATTTGATGAGATCAGGTTAGCTTAGGTGCTGCCCTACTGCACCGATTCTGCATTCAGTACTTGCCTCCCGTTCCTCATGTATGTTCTTTTTCCCAGATTCTGCAGTGGCATCTCTGGAGCACGGCTACATTTCCTCTGCTTGCTCCCAGAGAGCCAGTTGGGTGTAGTGGTTAAGTGTGCGGACTCTTATCTGGGAGAACCGGGTTTGATTCCCCACTCCTCACTTGCAGCTGCTGGAATGGCCTTGGGTCAGACATAGTGGTTAAGTGTGCGGACTCTTATCTGGGAGAACCGGGTTTGATTCCCCACTCCTCCACTTGCACCTGCTGGAATGGCCTTGGGTCAGCCAGAGCTCTAATAGAGAGCCAGTTGGGTGTAGTGGTTAAGTGTGCGGACTCTTATCTGAGAGAACCAGGTTTGATTCCCCACTCCTCCACTTGCACCTGCTGGAATGGCCTTGGGTCAGCCAGAGCTCTAATAGAGAGCCAGCTTGGTGTAGTGGTTAAGTGTGCAGACTCTTATCTGGGAGAACCACGTTTGATTCCCCACTCCTCCACTTGCACCTGCTGGAATGGCCTTGGGTCAGCCAGAGTTCTAATAGAGAGCCAGTTTGGTGCAGTGGTTAAGTGTGCGGACTCTTATCTGGGAGAACCAGGTTTGATTCCCCACTCCTCCACTTGCACCTGTTGGAATGGCCTTGGGTCAGCCAGAGCTCTAATAGAGAGCCAGTTTGGTGTAGTTTTTGAGTGTGCGGACTCTTATCTGGGAGAACCAGGTTTGATTCCCCACTCCTCCACTTGCACCTGCTGGAATGGCCTTGGGTCAGCCATAGCTCTAATAGAGAGCCAGTTTGGTGTAGTGGTTAAGTGTGCAGACTCTTATCTGGGAGAACCGGGTTTGATTCTCCACTCCTCACTTGCAGCTGCTGGAATGGCCTTGGGTCAGCCATAGCTCTCACAGAGTTGTCCTTGAAAGGGCAGCTTCTGGGAGAGCTCTCTCAGTCCCACCCACCTCACAGGGTGCCTATTGGGGAAGACGATAAGGAAGATTGTAAGCTGCTCTGAGTCTCCGATTCAGAGAGAAGGGCAGGGTATAAATCTGCAGTCTTCTTCTTCCCTGCCCTGTGCAAACTCAAGAGATGAGAACGACACCCGGGCAAAGGCTAATGTGGAAGAGTCTCCGGGGTGGAATTCTAGCAGGAGCTCATTTGCATATCAGGCCACACACCCCTGGTGTAGCCAATCCTCTGAGAGCTAACAAAATAATAATAATAATAATAATAATAATAATAATAATAATAATAATAATAATAAGAAGAAGAAGAAGAAGAAGAAGAAGAAGAAGAAGAAGAAGAAGAAGAAGAAGAAGAAGAAGAAGAAGAAGTTTTGTTTGTATCCCGCCCTCCCCGCCGGAGCAGGCTCAGGGCAGCTAACAGGACATGGTTTACCATGATCAATTATACAATTCATAAAAGATACAGATAAAATACAGTTTAAAAGTTACATAAAATTATAAAACCACAATAAATTAAAGGTGCTATATTCAGTGGGATGTCTATCCAGATGGCTAGTTGTCACATTCAGAGTTCCCTATAAGCTTGTTGGAAGAGGGTAGTTTTGCAGCCCCTGCGGAATTGGTTCACGTCCCGCAGGGCTCGCACTTCCTCCGGTAGCTGCTTCCACCAGTGGGGAGCCATTATTGAGAAGGCCTGCTCCCTCGTTACTTTCAATGTGGCCTCCTTTAGTCCAGGGATTTTTAGAAGACTTTGGGAGCTGGATCTCAGTGCTCTCTGGGGAACATATGGAGAGAGGCGGTCCCTAAGGTAGGCAGGTCCTCGGCCATATAGGGCTTTAAAGGTAATAACCAGCATCTTGTAGCGGACTCGGAATACAAAAAAGAGCCTTGTAAGCTCTCGGAGGACTGGGTACATCAGGGGTGTGTGGCCTAATATGCAAAGGTGCTCCAGCTAGAATTCCACCCCCGAATAGCCTGATCTCATCAGAAGCTAAGGAGGCCAGTCCTGGCTAGTATTTGAATGGGAGACCTCCAAGGGAGACGAGGGTCGTTGCTCCGAGGCAGTCAATGGTGAACCACCTTTGAACGTCTCTTGCCTTGAAAATCCCACAGAATCATTGTAAATCAGCTGCGATTTGATGGCACTTCCCCCCCACACACACACACACCGGTTACCAACTGCATCTTCCAAACTGGGCTCTCGAACGCTGCGCGGGCACCGAGTGCGGGAATCCCCCGACGTCTTGAGAAGATTAACTTTTTTTTCCAGGCGAAGGGAAACACAAGCAGATAGGCTTTCAAATTGCCTTCCGGGCCTGGCAGGCAATGACTGCGTTAATTAGATTACAAATGCTCCTTTATACTCGGCAGATAGGAGGAGAGGGGCAAAGTAGGGCGAAAAAGAGGCAGGCATGGGGGGGGGGGGGAATCACAAGGGGCACCGTTTTCCAAGGGGGCTCAGGGGTGACTTGGGGGCATTCTGAGGATTTATTTCCCCTCCCCAGAGTTTTGTGCGTGTGTGTGTTCACTTTTCTTAGGGAGGCTGTTACAGGCAGAGGCGAAATGTTTGAGAAATAACTTCCACTCCAAAAACAATAGTGACAGCATATCACTTTTATCAGATCCATCCACCATCCATATTTATGAGAACCAGTTTGGTGTAGTGGTTAAGTGCGCGGACTCTTCTCTGGAAGAACCGGGTTTGATTCCTCATACCACCACTTGCAGCTGCTGGAATGGCCTTGGGTCAGCCAGAGCTCTCACAGAGGTTGTCCTTGAAAGGACAGCTTCTGTCAGAGCTCTCTCAACCCCACCTACCTCACAGGGTGTCTGTTGGGGGAGAGGGAGGTAAAGGAGATTGTGAGCCACTCTGAGACTCTGAGATTCAGAGGGAAGAGCTGGATATTAATCCATTATTATCATAATCATCAATAAAAGAATAATACCTCAATAATCTCAGAGTGAATAATAATAATAAATTTTTATATATATATATATCTGTCTTCACCCTAAGAAAAGTGAACACACAAAACATGCTTATAATGTTAATAATAATAATAATAATACCTTTACCTTATAGGATTTATATCCAGCTCTTCACTCTGAATCTGAGTGAATTATATTATATTATATTATATTATATTATATTATATTATATTATATTATATTATATTATATTATATTATATTATATTATATTATATTATATTATATTATATTATATTATAAAACATGCTTAAAATGTTAATAATAATAATAATAATAACAATAACAACAACGTCAGACTTCATTTACATTCTGCCTTTCTCCCAATTAGGGACCCTCAATGGCTTAAGTGGTTCTCCTTTCCTGTGTTTTACCCTCACAACAACCCTTTGAGGTAGGTTAGGCTGAGAGGGTGTGACTCGCCCAAGGTTGCCCATAGCGTCATAGAGTTGGATGGGTCCTCCAGGGTCATCTAGTCCAACCCCCTGCACAGTGCAGGGACTTCACAAATACCTCCCACACACACATCCCCAGTGACCTATGCTCCATGCCCAGAAGATGGCAAAAACCTCCAAGATCCCTTGCCCAACTGGCCTGGAGAAAAGTTACTGACCAACTCCAAAGTGAGGTTCTATGACAGATTCGAATCTGGCACTCGTAGATTTGAATCTTGTACTCTAAACATTGTGCTCTTACAATTCTCAAGCACTGTGATTGGAACTCCTGACATGCAGGGGTGGGGGGTTGTAGCAGGAACCCTTTGCATTTTAGGCCACACACCCCTGATGTAGCCAATCTTCCTGGAGCTTACAGTAAGTTCTGTACTAAGAGCCCTGTAAGCTCTTGGAGGATTGGCTACATCAGGGAGGTGTGGCCTAATATGCAAAGGAGTTTCTGCTACAAAATAAGGGATGTAGCCAATTCTCCTGGAGCTTACAGGGTTCTTCTTACAGGGTCTATTGTAAGCTCTTGGAGGATTGGCTACGTCAGGGAGGTGTGGCCTAATATGCAAAGGAGTTCCTGCTACAAAAAAGCCCTGCTCAGCAGTCACCCTTTTCACTACTTAGTCCCATTGTGTGGATTTCTTGATCTGCCAACATTTGTGATTTGGATCCAGTTAGCAGAAACCAATTGTTCAAGTTAGAACTGGCTGTCAGCTAGTTAAGCAGTTTTGAGAAAACTGGAATTCGCTTAGAATATTTGGACAGCCAGATCGGTTATTTCCCTGCCCTCTTCCTTTAGCGTACTGAGATTTGCTCTGTGTAGGACTACCCTTGGAAATGCTTCAGAAACTGCAGGTGCTCCAGGATGCAACTGCCGCAAACATTACTGTCCACTCATATTAGTCCATTCTGCAGCAGCTGAAGTGGCTACCAATTAGGACTCGTATCCCATTCAAGGTGAGCGGGAGCAGTCATTCCACAGATGGGGTGTAATTCCAGGGAATCTCCAGGTCCCACCTGGAGACTGGCACTCTACCCCAGAGCTGGCAACTTTATGAGAGTTGCAATTCAGGTTCAGGTCTCTTTGGCCTCCCTGCTTTCAGCCCCTTCTGTTCTGTTGGGCATTTGGTGAGCCTGTCCCTCTCTTGAATGTCACAAAGTTGGCAGGCATTAACTGCCGGCTCACAAAAGCCCCTCTTTGGTCTGTTCCTTCAGACCACAGAAGAACCACTTGTGAGAAGCTCATGCAGTTCACAGACCCACCCGGGGCTAAAGTTTTGGAGGGTTAAGAAAAACTCTGACTGGGTTGGGAAAGAGGGCCAGGCTGACGAACGCCCGGGACACACCAAAGTCCAGAGTAGATTTTTGGAAATTCTTAAATGCAGCGAGGGAGGGGGAGATGAAGAAAACACTTTGGGGACATTCCATTCCCCTCTTCTTCGCCCGCTGACTACTAAACAGAGCCAAACAATGCATTTCCTTGGGAACCGAAGGCATTCAGCGTTGGCGAGAGTGTCGGAAGTTGTACTTGTTTATTCCAGGCCTGAGATCTCGGGTTGGAAATGCACCACTGTCTGGCTCATTTGGAACATCTAACGTGTCATCAGTGTGACCTTCACCGACAGAAGGGGGTTGCCAGCTTCCAGATGGGACTTGGAATTATTGTGAAATTGCCACTAATGGGGTGTAACCAGTGTTCCCTCTAAACCAGGGGGGGCAAACTGTGGCTTGGGAGCCACATGTGGCTCTTTCATAGAATCATAGATTCATAGAATCATAGAGTTGGAAGGGACTTCCAGGGTCATCTAGTCCAACCTCATGCACAATGCAGGAAACATGCAAATACCTCCCCCTAAATTCACAGGATCTTCATTTGCTGTCAGATGACCATCTAGCCTCTGTTTAAAAACCTCCAAGGAAGGAGAGCCCTCCTGAGAAAGCCTGTTCCACTGAGGAACTACTCTAATGTTCTTCCTAATGTTGAGCCTGAAACTCTTGATTCAATTTCAACTCATTGGTTTTGGTCCTACCTTCAGGGGCCACAGAAAACAATTCCACCCCATCCTCTATAGGACAGCCCTTCAAGTACTTGAAGATGGGGATCATATCATAGAATCCTAGAGTTGGAAAGGACCTCCAGGGTCATCTAGTCCAACCCCCTGCATACAAATACCTCCCCCTAAATTCACAGGATCTTCCTTGCTGTCAGATGACCATCTAGCCTCTGTTTAAAAACCTCCAAGGAAGGAGAGCCCACCACCTCCTGAGAAAGCCTGTTCCACTGAGGAACTACTCTAATGGTCAGGAATCATAGAATCATAGAGTTGGAAGGGACCTCTAGGGTCATCGAGTCCAACCCCCTGCACAATGCAGGAAACTCCCCAGCACTTCCCCCTAAATTCACAGGATCTCCATTGCAGTCAGGTGGCCATCGAGCCTCTGTTTAAAAACCTCCAAGGAAGGAGAGCCCACCACCTCCTGAGGAGGAAGCCTGTTCCACTGAGGAACAGCTGTAACGGCCAAGAAGTTCTTCCTAATGTTGAGCCGGAAACCCCTTGATTCAATTTCAACTCATTGGTTCTGGTCCTACCTTCAGGGGCCACAGAAAACAATTCCACCCTATCCTCTATAGGACAGCCCTTGAAGTACTTGAAGATGGGGATCATATCATAGAATCCTAGAGATGGAAAGGACCTCCAGGGTCATCTAGTCCAACCCCCTGCACAATGCAGGAAACATACAAATACCTCCCCCTAAATTCACAGGATCTTCATTGCTGTCAGATGACCATCTAGCCTCTGTTGAAAAACCTCCAAGGAAGGAGAGCCCACCACGTCCCAAGGAAGCCTGTTCCACTGAGGAGTTGCTCTAATGGTCAGGAAGTTCTTCCTAATGTTGAGCCGGAAACTCTTTTGATTTAATTTCAACCCATTGGTTCTGGTCCTACCTTCCGGGGACACAGACAATTTCACACCATCCTTTATAGGACAGCCCTTCAAGTACTTGAAGATGGTGATTCTATCACCTCTCAGCCGTCTCCTCCTTTCACTTATATTATGCGGCTCTTGAAGCCCTCACCAGGATCAGCCAACTTGGAGAAGGCATTTGTCTCTTGTAATCACTTCTCCAAGCCAAACCAGCCAGTAACTTGGAGAGTACGTTTGAAGTCAAGGTTGCTTTCTTTCAACCTCTTCGCCCCCCATCTATTTACTTCCTTCCTGTCTTGCGGCTCTCAAACATCTGAGATTTATTCTATGTGGCTCTTCCATTAAGCAAGTTTGGCCACCCTTGCTGTAAGCCAGGGGTCCTCAAACTACGGCCCGCGGGCCAGATGCGGCCCGCTGAGGACGTTTATGCGGCCCGCTGGGTTATGGCAAAATCAGACCGGAAGTGACATTCGACCTAAACTCGCGTTAGCAACTCACACTTCCGGCACTGGGCTGAGGCGGCGGAGACAGAGTGTGAGGTGATACCGAGGCGAGGTGAGTTCCCAGGCCAGGGTGTGTGGTGTGGGGAAGGGAGAGAGATGCAGAAGACGGAGAACTGACGGCCCGCGGCCTTGTACAGTAACAGCAGTCCCGACCTCCAACAGTCTGAGGGACAGTGAACTGGCCCCCTATTTAAAAAGTTTGAGGACCCCTGCTCTAAGCTGAGTGAGTGTGAGCTAGCTCACCGTTTTTTAGCCTCCGGCTCACACTTTTTTGTCTTAATTCAGGAAAAACGGCCTCAGAGCAAACTGATTAATGAACTTCAATGCCAGCAGCTCACGAAGTAGAATTTTTGCTCACAAGACTCCGCAGCTTAGAGGGAGTATTGGGTGTAATAATAATAATAAATTTTTATTTATACCTAGGGTTGCCAATCCCCAGGTGGGAGCAGGGGATCCCCCGGTTTGGAGGCCCTCCCCCCGCTTCAGGGACATCAGAAGGCAGGGGGAGGGGAGGGGAATGTCTGCAGGGCACTCCATTGTTCCCTATGGGAGACTTCTTCCCACAGGAAATAATGGAGAATTGATCCATGGGTATCTGGGGCTGGGGGGGGCTGTTTTTTAAGGTAGAGGCACCAAAGAGCATCTGGGAGAACTGGGAGAGCATCCAGCGACTCTCCCCAAAATACCCCCCCCCAATTTTCAAAAAGATTGGACCAAGGGGTCCAATTCTATGAGCCCCAAAAGAAGGTGCCCCTATCCTTCATGAGTTCCTATGGAAAGAAGGCATTTTAAAAGGTGTTCAGTCCCTTTAATTGTGATGGCCAGAACTCCCTTTGGAGTTCAATTGTGCTTGTCACACCCTTGCTCCTGGCTCCACCCCCAGTGTCTCCCGGCTCCACCCCCAAAGTCTCCTGGCTCCACCCCCAAAGACCCCAGTTATTTCTTGAATTGGACTTGGCAACCCTATTTATACCCCGCCCTCCTCGCTGAGGCAGGCTCAGGGGGGCTTACAGGACATGGTGGGTCACACTGTGATATAACAATAAATACAACATAACCTTTAAAATACATTTCCTAAAAAACAGCGATTAGATTAAAACTTAAAATTTAGATTACAGTATAAATTAATGGTGCTACATTCTTAATATGCATGCAAACATGGCTTATTGATGCGACGGTTCCATCTTAATATGCCAGCTGGAAAAGGACGGTTTTGCAAGCCCTACGGAACTAATTAAGGGCCCGCAGGGCCCGCACTTCCTCTGGCAGCGGGTTCCACCATTGGGGTGCTGTTATCGAGAAGGCCCGCTCTCTTGTTACACCAGTTTGGTGTAGTGGTTAAGTGTGCGGACGCTTATCTGGGAGAACCGGGTTTGATTCCCCACTCCACTTGCACCTGCTGGAATGGCCTTGGGTCAGCCATAGCTCTGGCAGAGGTTGTCCTTGAAAGGGCAGCGGCTGGGAGAGCCCTGTCCAGCCCCACCCACCTCACAGGGTGTCTGTTGTGAGGGGAGAAGACATAGGAGATTGTAAGCCGCTCTGAGTCTCTGATTCAGGGAGAAGGGCGGGATATAAATCTGCAATTCTTCTTCTTCTTCAATTTGGCCTCCTTTGGCCCAGGGATTTTCAGTAGATTTTGTGAACTAGATCTCAGTGCCCTCTGGGGAACATATGGAGAGAGACGGTCCCTAAGGTAGGCAGGTCCTCGGACATATAGGGGTTTAAAGGTAATAACCAGCACCTTGTAACGGACTGGGTATACAATTGGCAACCAGTGCAGCTCGCGCAGCCTAGGCCGCACATGTTCCCACCTAGGTAGACCCACTAGCAGCCTGGCTGCCGCGTTCTGCACTAGCTGGAGTTTCCGAGTTCAGTACAAGGGCAGCCCCATGTAGAGGGCATTACAGTAGTCTAGTCTCGAGGTGACCGTTGCATGGATCACTGTGTAACCCCTTCCAACTCTATGATTCTGTGAGTCTTCTGATATTTTAACTCCACGTTCCCTGTTTGGCAAGCATTCTGGATTGTCAGCGTTTGATGAAGACTAGGAAGTCACTGTGAGAACTCCAGACTGACAGGGGTCCTGAACTGGTGACCCAGGGGTCGTTTTGTAGAAAAATAGGTGGTGGAGCTCATTTGCATAACTCATTAGCATACACCACCCCCCACCAGTCAAAAGCAACCTGACGCAAGAAAAGAGAGCCCCGAGCGAGCGAGGCCTGCTAGAGATCCAGCAAGCCCAAGCAGGCCTCACTCACCTGGGGCTCTCCTTGGTCACCTTTCCCCCCACCGTCAAAAGGCAGGTAAGTCACCCGCCACCCAAAATCACATAAGAAATGGAGAAAGGGTGGTGTGGGCTTCTCCAGGGGTTCATGAGGGCTGCTGGGGGCATTGGCAAAGCTCCTGGTGGCTGGCTGGCTGCCCGCTCTCCTAATCCAGGGATTGCTATGCAGCTGCACCTCCTCTTCAATGGACAAGGCAGGTAGGTGGGGAGGAGGAGGGGAACCCTCAGAAAGGTTCAGGAGCTGTCCTCATATGAACATATGAAGCTGCCTTATACTGAATCAGACCCTCGGTTCATCAAAGTCAGTCTTGTCTACTCAGACTGGCAGCAGCTCTCCAGGATCTCAAGCTGAGGTTTTTCACGCCTACTTGTCTTGACCCTTTTTAGTTGGAGATGCCGGGGATTGAACCTGGGACCTTCTGCTTACCAAGCAGATGCTCTACCACTGAGCCACAGCCCCATTCATGGCTCTCCAGGGTCTCAAGCGGAGGGACCCTTTTTTGGAGATGCCAGGGATTGAACCTGGGACCTTCTGCTTACCAAGCAGATGCTCTACCACTGAGCCACCGTCCCTCCCTTAAAGTTGCCTTGATTCCTTGTGAACATATGAAGCTGCCTTATACTGACTCTCAGTCCATCAAAGTCAGTCTTGTCTACTCAGACTGGCAGCAGCTTCCCAGGGTCTCAAGCAGAGGTTTTTCACACCTACTTGGCTGGACCCTTTTTAGTTGGAGATGCCGGGGATTGAACCTAGGACATTCTGCTTACCAAGCAGATGCCCTACCACTGAGCTACCATCCCTCCCTTAAGTGGCCTCCTTGTGAACATATGAAGCTGCCTTATACTGAATCAGACTCTCAGTTCATCAAAGTCAGTCTTGTCTATTCAGACAGGCAGTGGCTCTCCAGGACCTCAAGGTGAGGTTTTTCACACCTACTTTCCTGGATCCTTTTTAGTTGGAGATGCCGGGGATTGAACCTGGGACCTTCTGCTTATCAAGCAGATGCTCTACTACTGAGCCACTGTCCCTCTGCTGCTCTCCAGGGTCTCAAGCTGAGGTTTTTACACCTACTTGCCTAGATCCTTTTAGTTGGAGATGCCGGGGATTGAACCTGGGACCTTCTGCTTACGAAGCAGATGCTGTACCACTGAGCCACCGTCCCTCCTGTGAGCTCCTGCTGAATTCAAGGCCTGATTTGACCCACCTGCTCCCGCTCACTTCAAACTGTCTGCTCCCACTCACCTGGAACTAAAAGAGGGAACTGCAAGGAGATCATCTGTGCATGTGTGTTAAGTGCCACGAAGTCACTTCTGACGTATGGCGACCCTATGAATCCTTCACAGCTTTGCTCAGGTCATGCAAACGGAGAGCCATCATGGCTCCCTTGATGGAATCCATATTCCTCATGCTGGGTCTTCCTCTTTTCCTGCCGCCTTCAGCTTTCCTTTGCATCTTTGTCTTTGAGGGTTGCCAAGTCCCCTGCAACCTCTGGCAACAGGTACCATAGAGTTTTCCCTCCAAATTGCTAGAGAGTCCGGGAATGCCATAGAGTTTTCCTGGAAGGACCTAGAACAGCTGGTGCGTGACATCGCCATCAAAATGATGTCACTGTGAGTGATGGCATCATGCCAGCGACGTCGAGGGAGGATCTCCCCCACCGGCTCACACCGGCCATACATACACACACACACACACATATATATATACACTGTGGCTAATAACCACTGTGGCTAATAACCACTGCTGGACCTCTGCTCCATATTTTTATCCAATCCCCTCTCGAAGCTGGCTATGCTTGCAGCCGCCACCACCTCCTGTGGCAGTGAATTCCACATGTTAATCACCCTTTGGGTGAAGAAGGACTTCCTTTTATCCGTTTTAACCTGACTGCTCAGCAATTTCATTGAGTGCCCACGAGTTCTTGTATTGTGAGAAAGGGAGAAAAGGACTTCTTTCTCTACTTTCTCCATCCCATGCATGATCTTGTCAACCTCTATCATGTCACCCCGCAGTCGATGTTTCTCCAAGCTAAAGAGCCCCAAGCCTTTTAACCTTTCTTCATAGGGAAAGTGTTCCAACCCTTTAATCATTCTAGTTGCCGTTAGCCATAGCTCTGGCGGAGGTTGTCCTTGAAAGGGCAGCTGCTGGGAGAGCCCTCTCCAGCCCCACCCACCTCACAGGGTGTCTGTTGTGGGGAGGAAAGGAAAGGAGACGGAAAACTGCTCTGAGACTCTTCGGAGTGGAGGGCGGGATGTAAATCCAATATCTTCTTCTTCTGTGTCCTTTATAAAGTTTATATCTCTGCTACCTAATCACAAGTAGGAACACACATGGCCCGGCCCGACAAGGTCTCATTTATGTCAGATGTGGCCCTCAAAACGAATGAAAGGAACTACTTCTTCACCCAAAGAGTGATTAACATGTGGAATTCACTGCCCCAGGAGGTGGTGGCAGCTATAAGCATAGCCAGCTTTAAGAGGGGAATGGATAAAAATATGGAGCAGAGGTCCATCAGTGACTATTAGCCACAGTGTGCATATGTGTGTGTGTGTGTGTCACTGGCCTGATCCAACATGGCTTCTCTTATGTCCTTATGTGACACAGAGTGTTGGACTGGATGGGCCATTGGCCTGATCCAATATGGCTTCTCTATGTTCTTATGAGACACAGAGCGTTGGACTGGATGGGCTGCTGGCCTGATCCAACATGGCTTCTCTTATGTTCTTATGTGACACAGAGTGTTGGACTGGATGGGGCCATTGGCCTGATCCAACATGGCTTCTCTATGTCCTTATGAGACACAGAGTGTTGGACTGGATGGGCCATTGGCCTGATCCAACATGGCTTCTCTTATGTGACACAGAGTGTTGGACTGGATGGGCCATTGGCCTGATCCAACAGGGCTTCTTTATGTTCTTATGTGACACAGTGTGTTGGACTGTAGGGGCCATTGCCTGATCCAACATGGCTTCTCTTATGTTCTTATGAGACACAGAGTGTTGGACTGGATGGGCCATTGGCCTGATCCCACACGGCCTCTCTTATGTTCTTATGTGACACAGAATGTTGGACTGGATGGGCCACTGGCCTGATCCAACAGGGTGTCTCCTTACGTTCTTATGTGACACAGAGTGTTGGACTGGATGGGCCATTGGCCTGATCCCACACGGCCTCTCTTATGTTCTTATGTGACACAGAATGTTGGACTGGATGGGCCACTGGCCTGATCCAACAGGGTGTCTCTTACGTTCTTATGTGACACAGAGTGTTGGACTGGAGGGGCCACTGGCCTGATCCAACAGGGGCTTCTCTTATGTTCTTATGTGACACGGAGTGTTGGACTGGATGGGCCATTGGCCTGATCCAACATGGCTTCTCTTATGTCCTTATGAGACACAGAGTGTTGGACTGGATGGGCCATTGGCCTGATCCAACATGGCTTCTCTTATGTTCTTATGTGACACAGAGTGTTGGACTGGAGGGGCCACTGGCCTGATCCAACAGGGCTTCTCTTATGTTCTTATGTGACACAGAGTGTTGGACTGGATGGGCCATTGGCCTGATCCAACATGGCTTCTCTATGTCCTTATGAGACACAGAGTGTTGGACTGGATGGGCCATTGGCCTGATCCAAAATGGCTTCTCTTATGTTCTTATGTGACACAGAGTGTTGGAATGGAGGGGCCATTGGCCTGATCCAACATGGCTTCTCTTATGTGACACAGAGTGTTGGACTGGATGGGCCATTGGCCTGATCGAACATGGCTTCTCTTATGTTCTTATGTGACACAGAGTGTTGGACTGGATGGGCCATTGGCCTGATCCAACATGGCTTTTCTTATGTTCTTATGTGACACAGAATGTTGGACTGGATGGGCCATTGGCCTGATCCAACATGGCTTCTCTTATGTTCTTATGAGTTCAACACCCCTACTCTATGGTATTATACCCTGCTGAGGTCCCTCCCCTCTCCAAACCCTGTCTTGACCAGTCTTCACCCCCCCCAAAAAAAAAAAAAATATTCAGGGCTTTCCCACTGAAAATTGGCAACCTTAGGAGACAATGAGCCTGCCCATGGCAAGAATCGGGCCATCTCCTGTCAGTTTGCTTCTTGGCCACTCCCTGCCAGCAGAGGACGTTTCAGCTTTCCTTTGTGTGCCCCGAAGAACTATTTTTGATTTCTGAGCAAGCCCCACCAAGGTGTCAGTGAGATTTAGTCGGCAGAAGGAGGGCTGTATCCCTTTTAAGAAACCAAAACAGACCGAGGAAGATTACAGCAATTAAACCAGCAGTTAGCCATTAATACGATAGATTGTGGTGTTGAAAATATCTTCCTAATCCGACGCTTTGTGATTATTGCGCCAAACGTAAGAGCGCCTCTCTCTCGCTCCCTTTTTCTTTTTCTTTTCTTTTTTTAATTTTTGAAGGCACTGCCTGCGGTTAGCGCAAAGCACACATCTCAGCCGATTTTTTTAATCCTCTCAGACTGTGAGTGAGCGAGCTGTCTCAGGCAGGTCTGCTTGGCGGATGGCTTCTCTCAGCAGCAACAGCCGCCATCTTGGGTCAAAGAGAGTTGTTCTCTGCTCCAGAAACTCTGTTCAGATTTCACCCTTGGCCTCAGAAGCGCCTCTTAGTTACCACCAGAGTAGCTGAAGTGGGGTTGCCAACCATCAGGCAGGGCAAACGCAATATAAAACACCGTGGAACAAACAACGCTGTCGATAGTATTTCACTAGGCAGGGAGGCCTGAATTGTACGGACTCAAGCACAATATATTAAACAAGATACAACATTATAAACAGGCTCTGAATTTCTTTACAAAGCAACAATTGCCAAACTGGTCAGTCCTGTAACTTCTAACAATCCATTATTTTTTTTTTCCAAAACAATTTTTTATTTACATATAATGTTTGTATACAGAGAATAACATTGATACAGTAATTCCTTAATTTTCGTTACTCATACATACTGTTATATAGAGTAAGGTTGTACAGTTATTTATTTTATTTATTTTTATTTGATTTGATTTATATCCCGCCCTACCCCACCGAAGTGGGCTCAGGGCGGCTATAGAGTGATCACGAAAAAAGAATATTCTTGTGGATAACCCGTTGGTTAAGTGAAGAAGAAAGAGTGGTGTCGTCTTCTATCTTATCCAGAATTGGATACCACTTTGCATAGAAGGAAGAAGAAGAAGAAGAAGAAGAAGAAGAAGAAGAAGAAGAAGAAGAAGAAGAAGAAGAAGAAGAAGAAGAAGAAGAAGAAGAAGATGATGATGATGATGATGATATTGGATTTATATCCTGCCCTCCACACCAAAGAGTCTCAGAGCGGCTCACAATCTCCTTTACCTTCCTCCCCCACAACAGACACCCTGTGAGGTGGGTGGGGCTGGAGAGGGCTCTCACAGCAGCTGCCCTTTCAAGGACAACCTCTGCCAGAGCTATGGCTGACCCAAGGCCATGCCAGCAGGTGCAAGTGGAGGAGTGGGGAATCAAACCCAGTTCTCCAGATAAGAGTCTGCACACTTAACCACTACACCAAACTGGATTAGCTGCCTTATCGGGTCTATGGTGTCAATATCGGCTGTGATTTTCTCCATCGTGATGAAATCCCAAATTTTAAGGATCCAATTATCTATAGACAAATTGAGCTTGGATTTCCAGTTCAGGGCTATTATATTCTTGGCTGCTGTTATAACTGAGATAATAAGGGATAGTTTAGACTTTGTAGCCTTTACAGAATGCCAATCATTTAGAATGATGATCTCTACTTGTCTTGGGATTGTGGTTTCCGGTTATGTTTTCTACTTGGGTAATAATCTTTTGCCAAAAAGAGTTGACAATCCTTTAAAGCAATACGCTTCATGGTTCAGGCGAGGTGCGGCTTTAAAATGGCAATATTGGTGCCGGTTTCACTCAAACGCGACTGTGGCTGTAATGTGGCAATTCTTATGCCGTATTTATCGGAAGTGTGGCAACACGCTTCCTAGGTTGATTTGCGTGTTTTGAGAGAGAGAACTTTCCCTCTGGCCACTTCATTCAATCCGGAACCGAGGCTCAAAGGTTTAAATCAATCTAGACAAGGCAATTTTCCTTGACCGTGTGGTTCTCAAAGAATCAACCTACTGGGCTCGATAATGTAGCCCTAGTGCAGAGTGGTGAAGCTGCAGTCCTCCAGTCCAAGCTCTCTGCTCACGACCTGAGTTTGATCCCAGCCGAAGCTGGGTTCAGGTAGCCGGCTCGAGACCTTCCATCCTTCCGAATGACCAGTACTCGGTAAAATGAGTACCCAACTTGCTGGGGAGAAAGTGTAGATGACCGGGGAAGGCAATGGCAAATGACCCCGTTAAAAAGTCTGCAGTGAAAACGTTGTGATGCGACGTCACCCCAGAGTCGGAAACAACTGGTGCTTGCACAGGGGACTAGCCTTTACCTTTAGTTCATGCAATACAGGCATACTGCCTAGTAAATAGTATCTACAATGCTTAATTTGCATTTGCTCAGTCTTGACAATGTTTCCTTTTGTTTTGTCTAGTTTAACCTCCAGGCTCTGCCTGAAGGTCTTGGAGGTTTCAGAGGGCAGATGCTACGGTGTGGTATCCTGCCCTTTCCCTCCCCGAACCCTGCATTTGCTAGGCTCCCCCCCCCTTCCGCCAAATCCCCAGGAATTTCTCAACCTGGGATTGGCAAGCCTCCTGACAACATTCTCCCTCTGCCATATTATTGTCAAACAGCCCTGTGAGGCTTGGTTAGGCTACAAGTGTGGGACTGGCCCAAGCAGAAATGCATATTGAATCACAGGTCGGTCTTGTCTACTCATAAGAACATAAGAACATAAGAGAAGCCATGTTGGACAAGGCCAATGGCCCATCCAGTCCAACACTCTGGGTCACACAGTGGCCAAAAAACCCAGGTGCCATCAGGAGGTCCATCAGTGGGGCCAGCACACTGGAAGCCCTCCCAAGCACAAAGAAGACAGAGCATCATTGCCACAGTCATTAGAACATAAGAGAAGCCATGTTGGATCAGGCCAATGGCCCATCCAGTCCAATACTCTGGGTCACACAGTGGCCAAAAAACCCAGGTGCCATCAGGAGGTCCATCAGTGGGGCCAGGACACAGGAAGCCCTCCCACTGTTACCCCCAAGCACCAAGAATACAGAGCATCACTGGCCCAGACATAAGAACATAAGTGAAGCCATGTTGGATCAGTCCAATGACCCATCCAGTCCAACACTCTGTGTCATACAGTGGCCAAAAATCCAAGTGCCATCAGGAGGCCCATCAGTGGGGCCAGGACACAGGAAGCCCTCCCACTGTTACCCCCAAGCACCAAGAATACAGAGCATCACTGGCCCAGACATAAGAACATAAGAGAAGCCATGTTGGATCAGTCCAATGACCCATCCAGTCCAACACTCTGTGTCACACAGTGGCCAAAAAACCAGACGCCACCAGGTGGTCCACCAGTGAGGCCAGAACTCCAGAAACCCTTCCAAGCACAAAGAAGACAGAGCATCATTGCCACAGTCATTAGAACATAAGAGGAGCCATGTTGCATCAGGCCAATGGCCCATCCAGTCCAACACTCTGGGTGTTTTCGCACTCACGTTTTACTGGCGCCACGACCCTCCTCAGCCGGCGGATCTGCATTGATTTCGCACTAGAAGCGCCGGCGCAGCCCATTGCGCCGGCTACTTCCGTCGCTAAGCCAGCGCAAACGTTTTCCTGCTTCTTGGCGGTTTCCGTTTGCGCTGGCTTAGCGACGGAAGTAGCCGGCGCAATGGGCTGCGCCGGCGCTTCTAGTGCGAAATCAATGCAGATCCGCCGGCGTGAGGAGGGTCGTGGCGCCAGTAAAACGTGAGTGCGAAAACACCCTCTGTGTCATACAGTGGCCAAAAATCCAAGTGCCATCAGGAGGCCCATCAGCGGGGCCAGGACACTAGAAGCCCTCCCACTGTGCCCCTCCAAGCACCAAGAATACAGGGCATCACCGCCCCAGACATAAGAACATAGAGAAGCCATGTTGGATCAGGCCAATGGCCCATCCAGTCCAACACTCTGTGTCACACAGTGGCCAAGCTCAGTCCTAGAGGGTAC
>NC_083232.1:6789816-6830761 GCF_032191835.1 Heteronotia binoei
TCAAATCCCCACTCAGCCATGAGGTTCACTGGGTAACCTTGTTCAGCCACTCTAATCTACCTTACAGGCAGGCCTCGGATTCAGCGGGAGCTCACAGGATCGCAGCTCCTGAACCTTTCTGAGAGCTTCACCTCCTCCTTCTGAGAGTTCCACCTCCTCCTTCCCACCTCGTCCATTGACTAGTAGGTGCGGCTGCATAACAGTCCCTGGATGGATTCCCACAAAAAATGGACTTGGTGGGAAAAGTTCTAGAGACAGCAGAGCTGGACTTTCTAGCCCAGCTGATGGCTGGGAAATCTAAAGAAGAAGCAAGAACATATTGGATGAAATTCCATGCCTGGTTGGACATTCAAGACTCTTAGGATTCTCTGGTGTGAACTGATTTCTTTTCTTTCCCCCTGTATTTTATATTATAAAATTTTCTTTTACTGGAATTGTCAAAATTATTAGATAACAACAAATGACTTTTACTATGAAATTTTAAAATGGATGATGTACAGTTTAGACAAAATAATATGGGACAATTTATGTAAAGAAAATATTGTAGAATTATCCTTGTGTTCTTGGAAAGTATTTTTATGCAAAATAAGGTCAGAATGTATTGTGCTTTTTATTTTCCCATTTCCCCTATCTCCTACCCCAAATCTTTTCTGAAATCAATAAAACTTTTGAAAACTGAACAATCCCTGGATGAGCTCCACCACCTATTTTTCTACAAAACGACCCCTGCTTACAGGTATTACAAGGACAAAGCCGGGGGGGGGGGGGGACCATAAATGCTTTGGTAGCTCTTTGGGGTATAAGGTAAAGGTAGTCCCCTGTGCAAGCACCAGTCATTTCTGACTCTGGGGTGACGTTGCTTTCACAACATTTTCACGGCAGACTTTTTTACGGGGTGGTTTGCCATTGCCTTCACGTCTTTTACACTTTCCCCCCCAGCAAGCTGGGTACTCATTTGACCGACCTCGGAAGGATGGAAGGCTGAGTCAACCTGGAGCCAGCTACCTGAACCAGCTTCCACTGGGATTGAACTCAGGTCATGAGCAGAGCTTAGGACTGCAGTGCCACAGCTTTACCACTATGCGCTACGGGGCTCTTTTATCATAGTTCCATTGAGAGCATTTTATCTTATTGCCTCTGCGTGTGGTTTGGGAGCTGCATGGAAGCAGAGAGAAGGGTGCTCCAAAGAGTGATGGTAAGAGCACAGAAGATTTGTGGATGTTTTCTCCCCTCATTGGTGGATCTGTATAATATGGGATGTAAAAGGAAGATACAAATGATCTTAAGGGACCCTTCACATCCAGGCCACTTGCTATTTGAGATCTTACCGTCAGGTAGGCGATATAGAGTGTTGAAGGCTAAGAGAAATAGATTCAAGGGCAGCTTCTATCCAAGTGCCGTGGTTAGGTTAAATGAAGGTTATGAATGGTATTTGTTTTTAGATGCATTTAAATGGTCTATGTATATGTCCTTTTTTGGGGTGTTGATGTGTTGGTATGTTTGTGGAAGAGCACCTCATTTCGTTGCTCTCATTTTCTTTTTTGAGAACAATGACAATAAATTTATCTATCTATCTATCTATCTATCTATCTATCTATCTATCTATCTATCTATCTATCTATCTATCTATCTATCTATCTTTGGGGTATAGGTAGGATAAAAATTGATCGACAGGCACATTCCGGCCCAAAAAGAGCAAAACATTTTTGCTCAGCAGCTGTTGCAAAGTAAATTAGTTTTAAAAGATTACATGTGAATCCCTCCCCCCCTTCTCTTTATCACGCCCTCTATTTTGTTTGTTTGTTTGTTTGTTTCAAAGAAAGCAAAAGGCACAGAAAAGACAAACGTGTGGTTTTGGGAAAACTGGGAAAACTCAGTTAACGGTTGTTGGGAAAGTGTGACGGAACTCTCAGCCAGCCCTCACCCACATGGGGCTGATGCAAATGGCCCTGTGATCTATAATGGCAAGTCTGTTCTCCGGCACCCCGCCCGGCTAACAACTGCGGCCCATGAAATTGTGTTGCCCACCGCATAAAGAATACCGAAGCGGCCAGAGCTGCTCTCCTTGTCCTTGGCGTTTCCATCAAAACCCACAGGAATTCAGTAAAGTTGATGTTAACACGTTGTTATCAGCTCCCCAGGTGGGAAAGCTTGCTATTGTTCTTGCAGACGGGAAGATTTTAAAGCTAGGGGAAACTGGACTCTGGTCTGCCTCTGGTCTGGTCTCTGGTGTCTTGTGGGCCTTCGAGCAGTTGGCTAAAAAAGATCCAGTAGTTGTGACGTACTTGAACTTTGGGGAAAGCGCCTCACCCAAGAGTCCTGAATCAGCTAAGCAGCCAGGGGATAAGATTGTAGGGTTGCCAATCCCCAGGTGGACTAGCGGGGGAGGCCCTAAGGGTTCTGTGATTAAACCAGCCTCCAATATAATTAGGATTGCCAATCCTCAGGTGGGGGCAGGGGATCCCCCAGTGTGGAGGCCCTCCCCCCCCCCCCCCGCTTCAGGGTCATCAGAAACCGGGGGAGGGGAGGGAAATGTCTGCTGGGAACTCTATTATTCCCTATGGAGACTGATTGCCATAGAAAATAATGGAGAATTGATCTGCTGGTATCTGGAGCTTTGGGAGGGGGCTGTTTTTTAAGGTAGAGGCACCAAATTTTCAGCACAGCATCTAGTGCCTCTCCCCAAAATATTTCCCAAGTTTCAAAACCATTGGACCAGGGGGTCCAATTCTATGAGCCCCAAAAGAAGGTGCCCCTATCCTTCATGATTTCCTATGGAAGGAAGGCATTGAAAAGGTGTGTGGTCCCTTTAAATGTGATGTCTTGAACTCCCTTTAGAGTTCAATGATGCTTGTCACAGCCTTGATCCTGGCTCCACCCCTAATGTCTCCTGGCTCCACCCCCAAAGTCCCCAGATATTTCTTAAATTGGACTTGGCAACCCTAAATATAATCAACACATTTTCACTGAAATTTATAAAGGAAACATAAACAACCACTTAAAACAGTGAATGGTACATAAGGTGAAGTCATACAGTATGCTCAGTCCTTTATAAGGACAACATTAGGTGAAGTATTATAATATGCACAATCTTTCTTGGGGCCAAGAGGCCTCCAAATGGTTTCAGCCAAGGACTGGCAAAGTAGAGTCTTCTTCACAGTCAAACTGCCGTGGAAAAAAGCCAACAGTAGCAGACAGCTACGAAGGCGGCGCCTCTCTGCCTCCGTTTCTCTGGAGCTTCCACAGGCTTAATGCAAAAGATCACAAAAGTTGATCATGAAAATCAATCCTTCAAATACAATGCAAGTTATGTTTATAATGAGGTGCTCCAGCGACCAGCAATCCCCAGGGGGAGGCAGGGGATCTCCCGGTTTGGAGCCCCTCCCCCAGCTTCAGGGTTATCAGAAAGCAGAGGGTGGGAAGGAAACGTCTGCTTGGCACTCCATAATTCCCTGTGGAGATAGATCCCCATAGGGTATAATGGAGAACTCATCCATGAGTATTTGGGGCTCTGGGGAGGGGGCTGTGTTTTGATGTAGAGGCACCAAATTTTCTGCACAGCATCCAATGCCTCTCCTCAAAAGACCCTCCAAGTTCCAAAAAGATTGGACTAGGGGGTCCAGTTCTATGATCCCCCAAAGAAGGTGCCCCTATCCTTCATTATTTCCAGTGGAGAGAAAGCATTCAAAAGGTGAGCGTGTCTTTAAATGTGATGGCCAAAACTCTCTTTGGAGTTCAATTGCTCTTGTCACAACCTTGCTCCTGGCTCCACCCCCGGAGAGCCAGTTTGGTGTAGTGGTTAAGTGTGCGGACTCTTATTTGGGAGAACTGAGTTTGATTCCCCACTCCTCCACTTGCACCTGCTGGAATGGCCTTGGGTCAGCCAGAGCTCTGGCAGAGGTTGTCCTTGAAAGGGCAGCTGCTGTGAGAGTCCTCTCCAGCTCCACCCACTTCACAGGGTGTCTGTTGTGGGGGAGGAAGGTAAAGGAGATTGTGAGCCACTCTGAGACTCTTCGGAGTGGAGGGTGGGGTATAAATCCAATATCTTCTTCTTCTTCTTCTTTTGGCTCCACCCCAAAATCCCCAAGTATTTCTTGAATTGGACCTGGCAACTCTAGATAAGAGGGATAGGTCTTCTTGAAACTTTTTAAAATAGGGTTAAATGGCAGGAAGTGACAATAGGAAAGGTGTTTGTTTTTTCTAAGGCAACTAACTGGGAGGTCTGAGCAAGATTTATAAAATTATGCACATGGTGGAAAAAGTAGACAAAAATTTTTTTGCCTGCTGCAATACTATTGTTTGTGGGAGCAGCCGATGAAGTTGATGGGAAATAGGTTCAAGATGAGCAAAAAGGTAGAGGATATTACTTTATTTTGGTTTTAACGATTTATTAAGTTATAAAGATTAACAAGGATGAAGGGGAAAGTAAGGTGGTGGGGGAAGGGAAAAAGAGAACAAAATACAACTTATACATAAAACCAAACTAAACATATTTCTCCGATTGTAATTTTTAAACCCTTATTCCAAATCTAAATTAGCAAACCCTGAATCTACTTCAAGTTTATTATTTATCTTCTATATTCTTATTATAATTTTCAATCCATAGATAGAAAGGTGACCATAATTCTTTCAGATTTCTTTTACTGTCTTCTTTCAGCAAGTCTGTAAGTACGGCCATTTCTGTATCTCTGAGAACTTCATAATTAATTCTTCCTTTGTTGGTGTTTCCATCTTCTTTCAGACCTTAGCGTATTGAATTCTTGCTGCAGTTACTAAATGTGAAGCATATATATATGCTTCAAACTCTACTAAATGTGAAGCATATATATATGCTTCAAACTCTTATCTGTAACGCCTGGCATTATATTCAATAAAAAGAATCCTGGCTGAAAGGAATTATATTGTTACATTTTTTTTCGTAAGATTTCATGTACCATAGACCAATACTTCTTAGCTTTTCTACATGACCACCACATGTGGTAGAAAGTTCCCTCCTTATCTTCACATTTCTAACAAGACTCTGACATCCCCTTAGGCATTTTTGCTAATTTTACCAGAGTTACATACCACTAGGGAGGAAATGTGGCTCAGTGGTAGAGCATCTGCATGATAAGCAGAAGGTCCCAGGTTCAATCCCCGGCATCTCCAACTAAAAAGGGTCCAGGCAAGTAGGCATGAAAACCCTCAGCTTGAGACCCTGGAGAGCCACTGCCAGTCTGAGTAGACAAGACTGACTTTGATGGACCAGGGGGGTCTGATTCAGTATAAGGCAGCTTCATATGCTCACCGAAAAAAACATTTGGTATGTGATATTTCTTTATTTGATGACAAATCAACTTGTGGGATGCATTGCCAGTGAGTGCAGTGATGAGCATGAGCATAATTTTAAAAGGTTGTTAGGTGTTTCCATGAAGGAGATTCCCTCAATGGTCACTAGGTATGGTGACTCAAGGAACTTGCCATATTCAGAGGCAACAAACCTCTTACCCAGTATCAGGAGCCAGCACCAAGGAAACACCTTGGCCTCTCTGCCTTCACAGGGCTTTTTTTTGTAGCAGGAACTCCTTTGCATACTAGGCCGCACACCCCTGATGTAGCCAATTCTCCTAGAACTTACACGGCTCTCAGTACAGGGCCTACTGTAAGCTCCAGGAGGATTGACTCACCCTTCTCCATTGAATATTTTCTCCAGCTTGATTCTGCCAAATGAGAACCCAGCCCTTCCAGGTGGTAAGAAAGGGGCAGCATGAGAGCTCTTTGTCTTTTCTCTTCTTCCCTAAAATGATTTCCCTTTGAGAAGCATTGCCCTGGACCTCCCAGGCAACTCATATGAAATAACCGTGTTGCTTTTTCATTGTCTAGTTCTCGATTCTTCCAGGGCTGCCTGTGAATGAAAGGAGAAACGTGAGTCCCCTAGAAGGTCCAAAGTCTTCTGGAAGAAATGTCAATGGGAGCAACTTTTCTTGAGTACACCTCACAGAAATGAAAAAAAAAACTGTAATAATTTTCCTTCCCTCCTTCCTTCCTTCCTTCCTTCCTTCCTTCCTTCCTTCCTTCCTTCCTTCCTTCCTTCCTTCCTTCCTTCCTTCCTTCCTTCCTTCCTTCCTTCCTTCCTTCCTTCCTTCCTTCTTCCCTCCCTCCCTCCCTCCCTCCCTTTCTTCTCTAGGGCAAACAATTAAAACAAACATGATGTTCAAATTTGCACACAGGAAACACTGTCTGTATTGTATACCCTTTGACTGTTAGGCTTACAGGGTGCCTCTAGGCATCGCTGAAAGCCATCAGTACCTACTATAATAAGAACGTTGTTGTAGTTCTAAATTTAACTGGACACAAGTGGACCACAACCCAAGACACAAGCACATCTCACACGGTGCTGGATTGTGGCCACGGAATGATCTCTCTCACACACACACACACCCCGCCCCCCGCACTGTCCTCTCCTCCCATTTTTCTATCTATCCTCCGTAGTCACTGGTTACTGATTTCACTATTCCCTTTCCATACTAATTAACAAATGGCGCTGGGCTGATAGCAGATGCCCCTTTGGCTTGCGAAGGAGGAAAACAGAATGTATGGAAGATATAAATCTAATTTGGGAGGTAGTGCCCCCCCTCCAGAAAAAAAGAGAGAGGGGGGAGGATCGGAGGGGATAAGGGGGCGAAGGGGGGGGGGGGAGAAAGGATTAGAAATGAAAAAAAAGAAGGTATTTTGTGCTAAGCTAAATATTATTTTGTTTCGATTGAAAGGGTTAAGAAAACAAAGAGCGACTTGACAATTTCTCCCCAGTGGAAGCTGGGAATGGTGCTCCGTGGCACAATGCTATCATTCTTACACAGGGCCATTCTCCCTGGATTTTCCACAAAATCTTTAATAATTTGATTCTTTTCAGCCCCAGCAGCCAGCTGAGCTCTTTAAGAAACAGTAACAAAACCCAGAGAAAAACCTACTACTGAGAAGGGAGCTTTGGTGTGGAGAAGAAATGAAGCAGATTAGACCGGAGCTGAATAGACCCAGGCAGGGCCTAGCAGTACGGCGCAGCCTGGAGCCCATGGTGTCATTCATACCAGTACAATATCACCACCAGAGTCCAGGCCTACCTACTAAATTACACCATTATAGGCCTAGATTGATACACAACTTTCCCTCCCAGGCGGAGTTGGTTGGGGCGGGAAAGAAAACATAGACCTCCACCACCCCCCCCTCCCCTACCCCACCTCACGACAGAGTTCAGAGATTCACAGTCTGTGTTTTTTTTTAGGTTGTTCCATTCACAGGAAGCATATCGCTTCATAATTTGCGCCTCTCACAAACAAACAAACAAAAAATGGCACACAAGGGCAGTACAATTCCTCGGGAGCCAAAGCTGAGGGGGAGTGGGGTGAGCAGGGGGTGGTTTATACGGTTTTTGTACGAGAGTGTGGGGGGCGTAAGGGTTCATTGGAAACGTGTTGGGTTTTTTGTAGGGGTGATTTCCCAGAAGCCTCAGCAGGCTGGAAGCCTTTCATAATCACAGTGCCCTTCCATATTTGTCACCCGGCGACTCATTTTCGGGTAACAGTTGGGTTCTCGTGTCTTATAGAGAGAGAACATAGACTTTTTGACCTACGTCTCCATGTCTACGGACGGGGTGAACTATTCTCGCCTTTGCAATAAATCAGCTTTGCAAGGAAGCCAAAAGAAACATACACAGACATGCACATTTTGATATCAGATTGTGCATCATTTATCACTCTTGCCATTTCCCCCTCCAACAATTGTGACTGTATCCTTCCTTTGTTCTTTTGGCAAGGATGTAATATCTGTTTCCTTAGCACATTTTTAAACTCATCCTTCTCCAGACACAGACTGAAGGTGGTTTACAACAAATATATTATGACAAAAATAATTTTAAATGACACCTTGACAACAAATTGATAATCTCTCTTGGCTTGACTTCGCGAACGAAGATTTAAGAAGGGTGCAGTACTCCACGTCTGCTGCAGGCTCGCTGGTGGCTGACAAGACCAATGCGGGACAGGCAGATCCGGCCACAGTGGCTGCAGGGAAAAGTCTGATTTGGGGTTGGTGCTGTAGCAGTGCGATTCTTCCTCAATCTCCTTTTGTCCTCAAGGCCAGCTATGCGTGCGTTCTCAAAGGAAGAGACAGCCTGGTGGATGGTGTGCCTCCATGCTTTGCGATCTGAGGCTAGGTCAGACCACTGGTGATGGTTGATGCGACAGGTGTCAAGGGATTTCTTCAAGGAGTCCTTGTACCTCTTCTTTGGTGCCCCTCTATTAATCAAAGCACACAGTAATAGTCATCAGTTAGTTTATTATGATCTAAGATCAGTTGCTTGTCAAAAAGTAAGAACATAAGAACATCAAGAGAGCCCTGCTGGATCAGACTAGTGGTCTATCTAGTCCAACATCCTGTCTCATACAGTGGCCAAAAAGTTCCTCTGCAGAGTCAGCAAAATGGCACAGAGGCTGAGGCCTTCATAAGAACATCAGAAGAGCCCTGCTGGATCAGACCAAGGAGGGTCCATCTAGTCCAACCTTCTGTCTCACACAGTGGCCAGCCAGTTCCTCTGGAGGGCCAACAACAGGGCAGAGACCTAGGCCTTCCCCTGAGAAGAACCTCAGAAGACCCCTGCTGGATCAGACCAGTGAGGGTCCGTCTAGTCCAGCTTCATGTCTCACACAGTGACCAGCCAGTTCCTCTGGAGGGCCAACAACAAGGCAGAGAGGTCAAGACCTTCCCTGGGTGAGAACATCAGGAGAGCCCTGCTGGGTTAGACCTGTGGTCCATCTAGTTCAGCATCCAGTCTCACACAGTGGTCACAAAGTTCCCTTTGGTCACCAGGAGACCTATCCTCCATGAATCTCTCAAAAGCTGTCAATGCATGTGGCCACAGGTTGCCAACCTCCAGGTGGGGCCTGGGGCTCTCCCATAATTACTACTGAGCATAGGAGGATAGAGATCAGTTCCCCAGAGAAAATGCCAGCTTTGGATGGTGCCTGCTGAGACCCCTCCTTTCCTCATACTCTGCCCTCAAAGGCTCCAGCCTCAAATCTCCAGGAATTTCCCAATCCTGAGTTGGCAACTCCAGAGTACATACATATTCTTTGACCAGTCTTTGGCTTGCTGCCAGTCATTTTTATTGGGTGACCTACAGTTCCTAATGTTAGGAGCTAGGGTGAAAAAACGACTCTATGTACACCATTTCTATACAAGTTCCTAAGGAGGGCGACGAAGATGGTGAGGGGTCTGGAGACCAAGTCCTATGAGGAAAGGTTGAAGGTGCTGGGGATGTTTAGCTTGGAGAGGAGTGTCGATGCGCTTCGAGTCCAAGAGGGTGATTCTTAGCGACGCAAGAATGAAGGCTGTACACAGTAGCTGTAAAACCACTATATACATTTATTTACACACCAATCACTCTTCTCTCCGACAGTATGCTCCCCTGCAACTCCAACTCCATTAACCCACAATCACCACAGTTACTCTGTACATTTATACATTGGACAGCCAATCAGCAATAATAATAATAATAATAATAATAATAATAATAATAATAATAATAATAATAATAATAATAATAATAATAGCTTTTATTTCTATCCCGCCCTCCCCGCCTAGGCGGCTCAGGGCGGCTAACAACAGCTCATACGTTAACATAAATAATAAAACTTTGGATTTAACAATTAAAATTAAACATATAAAAACCAGTTAGTTAAATTAAAATACATAATTTAAGTTACACTATATGAATATATATATCTGGCAGCAATAAGACTGTTCTGGCGCTGGTTCTGCCAGTTTAGATAATATTATAGATGGCGGTACTTTGTACCAGGCAACTCAGCAGTCGATGTCATTATAGGCTTGTCTAAAAAGGGCGGTCTTGCAGGCCCTGCGGAACTGGTCAAGGTTCCGCAGGGCCCGCACTTCCTCCGGAAGCTGGTTCCACAGTGCAGGTGCCGCAACTGAAAAGGCCCGTGCTCTGGTGTTTTGGAGTTTGGACAACTTGCTGTGTCATGCTGACTCTGCTGGCTGATGCAATTCCTCTGGCAGCCAGCCACCTGCTGTCATGTAGATCATCTAAGCCTCCAGATCTACTTTCTGTTCTGCAGCACATGCTATAAGCTATCTCTTTACACATAATAGTGACAAGGAGGAGGCTGAGAGGTGATATGATCACCATCTTCAAGGACTTCAAGAGGGGATTGGATAAAAATATGGAGCAGAGGTCCATATTAGCCACTGTGTGTGTATTGGCCACTGTGTGACACAGAGTGTTGGACTGGATGGGCCATTGGCCTGATCCAACATGGCTTCTCTTATGTTCTAATAACTTGAAGGGCTGTCCTATAGAGGATGGTGCAGAATTGTTTTCTGTGGCCCCAGAAGGTAGGATCAGAACAAATGGATTGAAATTAAATCAAAAGAGTTTCTGGCTCAACATTAGGAAGAACTTCCTGACCGTTAGAGTGATTCCTCAGTGGAGCAGGCTTTCTTGGGAGGTGGTGGGCTCTCCTTCCTTGGAGGTTTTTCAACAGAGGCTAGATGGCCATTTGACAGCAATGACGATCCTGTGAATTTAGGGGGAGGTATGTGTGAGTTTCCTTCATTGTGCAGGGGGTTGGACTAGATGACCCTGGAGGTCCCTTCCAACTCTATGATTCTATGTGTGTTGCTTCCTTTGACATTGCATCAGTTTATGCCCTGTGCTGTAAATCTGCAGGGAGATATGCCAGACATAAACCAATGTAATCTTGAATTGACCACAGGAGGGAGCTAAACACATCTGGAACAGACAAAAATCCCAAAGAAACATGAATTTACAAGGAAGAGAAATGAGAATGTGGAAAAGCCCAATATGTGGACAAGGCAGACATATGAACACCTTTAGCTTCATCATCTGTGTGGGTCAGAGCACTCTACCCTGGTGACACCCAGATTCAAATTCTGACCATGCCATGAAGCTCAATGGTGAACATACAGACATATGAAGCTGACTAATACTGAAGCAGACCCTCGGTCCATCAAAGTCAGTATTGTCTACTCAGACTGGCAGTGGCTCTCCAGGGTATTTGCCTGGACCCTTTTTAGTTGGAGATGCCAGGGACTGAACCTGGGACCTTCTGCTTACCAAGCAGATGCTCTGCCACTGAGCCACCATCCCTCCCCAAAACATATGAACATATGAAGCTGCCATATACTGACTCAGACCCTCGGTCCATCAAAGTCAGTATTGTCTACTCAGACTGGCAGCGGCTCTCCAGGGTCTCAAGCTGAGGTTTTTCACACCTATTTGCCTGGACCCTTTTTAGTTGGAGATGCCGGGGATTGAACCTGGGACCTTCTGCTTACCAAGCTCACATTGCTCACAGGAACGGAGCTCTGGAACCTCAAAATTTTATTGTGCTCTGGGCTCCATTGTTCAAACCCCCTGTGAGAATTTTGCTGAACTCTAAGATTTGACAAACTTTCTAACGTCCCCCACACACACAGGGGAAAATAAGCAAAACATATAAAGCAAAAAGAGATGAAAATCTTCCTCATGCCACTGCGGCCACAGAGGAGAAAGGAATTTAAAAAGTATGATGGGAGTAAGGTTTTATGATGACCATTATAATTCAAGAAGCATTTTAAGGTAAATGCGGAGCTGATCTAATTTAGTACACCTTCCGGTGATGTCAGGGGTGTGTGGGATATGCAAATGAGTTGTGCTGAGCTCCAGCACCTCTTTTTCTATGAAATGACCCCCGTTTAGGAATATAAAGCAAGTGAGAGAAGAACCACATTTGCCACTTCTGAGGAATTAAAATGACCCTCACTTTGACCTTTAGGGTTGCCAATTCTGGGTTGAAAAATTCCTGTAGATTTGGGTGTGGAATGTCGGGGAAAACTCATCAGGATCAGTTTTCCCCTCTAAGCTGAGTTAGTGTGAGCTAGCTCACGGATTTTTAGCTTCCAGCTCACAGATTTTGGTCTTAGCTCAGGAAGGATGACCCCCAGGGCACACCAATTTGTGCAGGAGCTCACAACTTTAATGCCAGGAGCTCACAAAGTAGAATTTTTGCCCACAAGACTCTGCAGCTTAGAGGGAACATTGATTAGGACGTAATGCCATGAAATCCACCCTCCAAAGTTGCCGCTTTCTACAGGGAAACAGGATAGTCCAGCCTAGCCTCTTTCATCAGAAGCTAAGCAGCAGGGGTGGAATTCTAGCAGGAGCTCCTTTGCATTTTAGGCCACACCCCCTTGATGTAGCCAATCCTCCTAGGGCTTACCAAAAAGAGCCTTGTAAACTCTTGGCGGATTGGCCACATCAGGGGTGTGTGGCCTGATATGCAAAGGAGCTCCTGCTAGAATTCCACCCCTGGATTTGGGTGTGGAATGCTGGGCAGAACTCATTAGGATGTAATACCATGAAATCCACTCCTCAAAGCTGCCACTTTCTACAGGGTCGCCCAAACTAGCCTGATTTTGTCAGCTCTCAGAAGCTAACCAGGGTTGGCCCCGGCTTGTATTTGGGCAGGAGACTACCAAGTTCAAGTTCAATAACCTTTGTGACGGAACCGGCCCGATTCTGCCTTCAGACCCGGTCCCATCAGCTCCCTATTGAGTCGCCAACTCCTGGAGGGAGCTATTTCTCCTCCTGCCCCTTGGGCGCGCTGCCACCACCTGCTCAGTCCCGGGGTTCAGATTGAGAGGAACAGGACTCCCAATCCCCCTCTCCAGCTATGAGGCCCGGCCTCAAGGTCCTCTGCCACCCTGTACTTGGGTTTCACAGAGACCTCAGCACTTCTTTGGGGCACCCCTGGAGGATTGGCACCTTATCCAACTGCATGCCTTCCCCCTTCCCTGGGGCCCCCTTCTTAAAAACAGCGTGGTCTAAAGCGGTTTGGGGATCTATGTGGTACAGAGATTGACTGCCAGCATTTAAAACAGAAAAACTATTTATTTACAAGAGAAAAAGATAGGAAAAGAAAAACAAAACAAAAACAGTTGCATTTACAAAATTAGCACAGCACAGCACCCGTACAGCAACCAGTATAACAAAGAAAAGTTGATTATAAACGCATCCTGCTGGCCCTGATCTAAACATGCCCTGCCCTTTTGGATGACTTACTTTGGCCGTTTTCGCACTCACGTTTTACTGGCGCCACGACCCTCCTGACGCCGGCGAATCTGCATGGATTTCGCACCAGAAGCGCCGGCGCACCCAGAAGCGCCGGCTACTTCCGTCGCTAAGCCAGCGCAAACGGAAATCGCAAAGATGCAGGAAAACGTTTGCGCTGGCTTAGCGACGGAAGTAGCCGGCGCTTCTGGGTGCGCCGGCGCTTCTGGTGCGAAATCCATGCAGATTCGCCGGCGTCAGGAGGGTCGTGGCGCCAGTAAAACGTGAGTGCGAAAACACCCAATGTCTTACTGCCTGGAGGCCTCATTCTCTTTTGAATGGGCCGCATGCACAGGCAGGAGCTCTCCCACTGGCAACCTCTTCCTTCGAGCTGCAGCTGAGAACTGAAAAACTCCTCCTCCTAGCACATGCCAAGAACAAAAGAACTTCCTGCCTCTCTAGGAGACTTTCCCCCTAGCGTTGTTGGTTTGGCTCTGGAAGGGAGGGGGGGTTTGGAGGGAGGCTACAAAGCCTGCTGAGGAATTTACTGATCCCTGCCAATGAAGCACCACCACTGACTAAAATGGCGTTTCTCCACAACCTTTATTGGCATAATATCCAACCTGAGAAGGAACCATCCATCCAGTGGCAATTTGCGAATGCGTTGAGCTCCTCCTAGATGCTCGATACAAACATTCTGCAGCAGTTTCGATTGCCAATCGGTTCCAAGTCGATGGCAAGAAGGTGATTTTACATTTGCCATGAGATCCAGGTCCGAATAAAAAGTACAAATTAGGAACACGTGTTCTACAGGCCAGTCAGTCTGTAGAACACCAGGAAAGTTGGTAGAAACCAGGAAAGTTGGTAGAAACTCAATACCAGGAAAGTTGGTAGAAACCATTATCAAGGACAGAATGAGTAGGCACATTGATGAACACGAGTTATTGAGGAAGACTCAGCATGGGTTCTGCAAGGGAAGATCTTGCCTCACTAACCTGTTACAGTTCTTTGAGGGGATGAACGAACGTGGACAAAGGAGACCCAATAGACGTTGTTTACCTTGACTTCCAGAAAGCTTTTGATAAAGTTCCTCATTAAAGGCTCCTTAGAAAGCTCGAGAGTCATGGAGTAAAAGGACAGGTCCTCTTGTGGATCAAAAACTGGCTAATTAATAGGAAGCAGAGAGTGAGTATAAATGGGCAGTCTTCGCAGTGGAGGACGGTAAGCAGTGGGCTGCCGCAGGGCTCAGTACTGGGTCCCATGCTCTTTAACTTGTTCATAAATGATTTGGAGTTGGGAGTGAGCAGTGAAGTGGCCAAGTTTGCAGATGACACTAAATTGTTCAGGGTGGTGAGAATCAGAGAGGATTGTGAGGCACTCCAAAGGGATCTGTTGAGGCTGGGTGAGTGGGCGTCAACGTGGCAGATGCGGTTCAATGTGGCCATGTGCAAAGTAATGCACATTGTGGCCAAGAATCCCACCTACAAATACAAGTTGATGGGTTGTGAACTGGCAGAGACTGACCAAGAGAGAGATCTTGGGGTCGTTGTAGATAACTCACTGAAAATGTCAAGACAGTATGCGATTGCAATGAAAAAGGCTAACGCCATGCTGGAAATTATTAGGAAGGGAACTCAAAACAAATCAGCCAGTATCATAATGCCCCTGTATAAATCGATGGTGCGGTTTCATTTGGAATACTGTGTACAATTCTGGTCACCGCACCCCAAAAAGGATATTATAGCATTGGAAAAAGTCCAGAAAAGGGCAACTAAAATGATTAAAGGTTTGGAACACTTTCCCTATGAAGAAAGGTTAAAAGGCTTGGGGCTCTTTAGCTTGGAGAAACGTCAACTGCGGGGTGACATGATAGAGGTTTACAAGATTATGCATGGGATGGAGAAAGTAGAGAAAGAAGTACTTTTCTCCCTTTCTCACAATACAAGAACTCGTGGGCATTCAATGAAATTGCTGAGCAGTCAGGTTAAAATGGATAGAAGGAAGTCCTTCTTCACCCAAAGGGTGATTAACATGCGGAATTCACTGCCACAGGAGGTGGTGGCAGCTACAAGCATAGTCAGCTTTAAGAGGGGATTGGATAAAAATATGGAGCAGAGGTCCATCAGTGGCTATTAGCCACAGTGTGTGTGTGTATATATATATATATAATTTTTTGGGCCACTGTGTGACCCAAAGTGTTGGACTGGATGGGCCATTGGCCTGATCCAACATGGCTTCTCTTATGTTCTTACAGTTTCTATCTCCGGTCGTGCACAAGCGCACAGTCTGTTAACATAGGGAGTTTTATGGAATCATCCAAGAAATATTGCAGTTGGTAGAACATTATACATAAGAACATAAGAGAAGCCATGTTGGATCATGTTGTGTCACACAGTGGCCAAAAAAACCCCAAACCCAAGTGCCATCAGGAGGTTCACAAGTGGGGCTGGAAGCCCTCCCACTGTGCCCCCCCAGCACCAAGAATTCAGAGCATCACTGCCCCAGACAGAGAGTTCCAGCAATACACTGTGGCTAATAGCCATTGATGGACCTCTGCTCCATATTTTTATCCATTCCCCTCTTGAAGCTGGCTATGCTTGTGGCCGCCACCATCTCATGTGGCAGTGAATTCCACATGTTAATCACCCTTTGGGTGAAGAAGGACTTCCTTTTATCCGTTCTAACCCAACATTTCATTGAACTTGAACTTGGTAGCCTCCCGTCAAAAATAGGCTGTGTGTTGCCAAGGGGCCGTTAGGCAGCTAAGATATTCAGCCCTATACACAGGAGGTAAAACCCCCAAACTCAAGGGTGGACATCGAACTTTGGCAAGGCTCTCAAGAACCTGCAATTCAATGTCAACCAATCTTTGATCAATGAGAAAGCTGGTTTTCTGTATGAAGAAATAGGTCTCCAATGCTAATCCCAATGGAATTGATTTTTTTTTCTCTATGGGGAGGCTACCAAGGAAGTCCAGGGTCATGACAGGGAGGCAGGCAATGGCAAACGGTGGCTCAGTGGTAGAGCATCTGCTTGGGAAGCAGAAGGTCCCAGGTTCAATCCCCGGCATCTCCAACTCAAAAGGGTCCAGGCAAATAGGCATGAAATACCTCAGCTGGAGACCCTGGAGAGCCGCTGCCAGTCTGAGTAGACAAGACTGACTTAGATGGACCGAGGGTCTGATTCAGTAGAAGGCAGCTTCATATGTTCGTATGATAAGGGAGGGACAGTGGCTCAGTGGTAGAGCATCTGCTTGGGAAGCAGAAGGTCCCAGGTTCAATCCCCGGCATCTCCAACTAAAAAGGGTCCAGGCAAGTAGGCGTGAAAAACCTCCTCTTGAGACCCTGGAGAGCTGCTGCCAGTCTGAGTAGACAAGACTGACTTAGATGGACCGAGGGTCTGATTCAGTAGAAGGCAGCTTCATATGTTCATATGATAAGGGAGGGACAGTGGCTCAGTGGTAGAGCATCTGCTTGGGAAGCAGAAGGTCCCAGGTTCAATCCCCGGCATCTCCAACTAAAAAGGGTCCAGGCAAGTAGGCGTGAAAAACCTCCGCTTGAGACCCTGGAGAGCCGCTGCCAGTCTGAGTAGACAAGACTGACTTAGATGGACCGAGGGTCTGATTCAGTAGAAGGCAGCTTCATATGTTCACATGTTCATAGACCACCTCTGAACATCTCTTGCCATGAAAACCCAAGAAGAAGACGACGAAGAGGAGGAAGAAGAAGAAGAAATTGGATTTATATTCTGCCCTATATATTCTGAATCTCATTCTCAGAGAGTCTCCTTTACCTTCTGACATCCTGTGAGGTAGGTGGGGCTGAGAGAGCTCTTACAGCAGCTGCCCTTTCAAGGACAACTCCTACAGGAGCTGCAAGTGGAGGAGTGGAGAATCAAACCTGGTTCTCCCAGATAAGAGTCCATGTGCTTCACCACTACACCAACACTGGCTATAGGGTTGCTATAAGCCGGGTGTGACTTATTGGCTCTTTCCACCAATGCCAACACAGGAGAACTGGTCTCTGGAGTCTAGGGATAAGTTGCAGTTCCGGGAGATCTCCAGTCCCCACCTGGAAGCTGGCAACCCCGCCACTAAGGCAGACTTTCCCGGTTCCTGCATGTGCAGATTCCACAGACACTGTTTGCCTTGACGTGAAGATGTAGGGGCAGGTGAAGTTTTGCTTCTGCAGCAAAGGGCTGTTCGAGCTGGCTTCTAGCAGCCGGCCACCCACCACGAGAAACACCAGCCGTGTGCTCTGGGATGTCAGGTGCACGTCTGCGATCTCGGGCAGGCAGCGAACTCAGAAGGATTAACAAGTCCTCGGTGGGCCATCCGTCACGACTGCTTTGGGCTTGTGTAGGCTGGCGTTGGCTCGTGCTAGGAGAGAAACAGAGTAACGGCAAGGCAGTCCCAAGTTACAGAGAAGGTGTTCCTACGCTCGATTGAGCTTCGTCGAGCTCTTAAGGACCCCTGAAGTCATTGCCTAGCGTTGCCAGCCCCACTTGAAGGCAAGGAATCGCCTGCCCCCGGTCCCTGCCCCGACCCCCTCCCCCGACCAATCAGCTGGCCAGCAGGAGGGAAGCCCATGTGTTTACCAGAAGTGATATCATCCTACTGTAGGGTTGCCAAGTCCAATTCAATAATAATAATAATAATAATAATAATAATAATAATAAGTTTTTATTTATACCCCTCCTTCCCCACCAAGACAGGCTCAGGGCAGCTTACAAAGCATGATATAATATCATGGTATAACAATAAACAGATAATAAAATCAGTAAACCACGGCATAAATAGAATATATGAATTAATATTAAAATTAAGCTAAAAACAATACAAGCAAAAGCACAAGGATCCCAGCAGAAACTCAAAAATATAAAATGCTCTGGGCCTAGGAAAACATGAAATGGCTGGACATTGCAAACCTCTCCCCACCCCACAGGTCTACTCAGATTGGCAATGGCTCTCCAGTGTAATATCCCGCTTTGGCTTTCAAGAAATATCTGGGGACTTTGGGGGTGGAGCCAGGAGACTTTGGGGGTGGAGCCAGGAGACATTAGGGGTGGAGCCAAGACCAAGGCTGTGACAAGCATCAATGAACTCCAAAGGGCGTTCTGGCCATCACATTTAAAGGGACGGCACACCTTTTCAATGCCTCCCTTCCATAGGAAATAATGAAGGATAGGGGCACCTTCTTTTGGGGCTCATCGAATTGGGCCCCCTGGTCCAAACTTTTTGAAACTTGGGGGGTATTTTGGGGAGGGGCACTAGATGCTATACTGAAAATTTAGTTGCTAGGAGGGAGCTGGAACCCTTGAACCTGGTTAGGAAGGGGAGGGACCTCAGAGGGGTACAATGCCATAAAGTCCACCTTCCAAAGCTGCCGTTTTCTCCAGAAGGACCAATCTCTGTAGGCTGGAGATCTGTTGTAATTTCAGGAGATCCCCAGGCCCCACCTGGAGACTTGGCAACCAAAGTGAGAATCATGGTAGGGCAAGAGGAGAAAAAAGGCACAGCCTCCGTGAAAGGACCGTTCACACTATTCTCTTAAAGTACCTTCACATCTATTAGTAGCTTTAAAAAAAACTGATAATATTCCAAAAAACACAGGACTTATTGCAAAATGGAAGGTTGGAAATTACATAAGAGAATGTAAGAACATACGAGAAGCCATGTTGGATCAGACCAATGGTCCATCCAGTCCAACACTCTGTGTCACATAAGAACATAAGAGAAGTCATGTTGGATCAGGACAACAGCCCATCCAGTCCAACACTCTGTGTCTCATAAGAACATAAGAGAAGCCATGTTGGATCAGGCCACAGGCCCATCCAGTTCAACACTCTGTGTCACATAAGAACATAAGAGAAGCCATGTTGGATCAGGCCAATGGCCCATCCAGTTCAACACTCTGTGTCACATAAGAACATAAGAGAAGCCATGTTGGATCAGGCCAATTGGCCCATCCAGTCCAACACTCTGTGTCTCATAAGAACATAAGAGAAGCCATGTTGGATCAGGCCAATGGCCCATCCAGTTCAACACTCTGTGTCACATAAGAACATAAGAGAAGCCATGTTGGATCAGGCCAACTGGCCCATCCAGTCCAACACTCTGTGTCTCATAAGAACATAAGAGAAGCCATGTTGGATCAGGCCAATGGCCCATCCAGTTCAACACTCTGTGTCACATAAGAACATAAGAGAAGCCATGTTGGATCAGGCCAACTGGCCCATCCAGTCCAACACTCTGTGTCACATAAGAACATAAGAGAAGCCATGTTGGATCAGGCCAACTGCCCATCCAGTCCAACACGCTGAGTAACACAATGGCTAAAAAACCCCAGGCACCAACAGGAGGTCCACTGGTGGAGCCAGGAGACTAGAAGCCCTCCCACTGTGCCCCCCGGACACCAAAAATACAGCGCATCAGTGCCCCAGAAAGAGAGTTCCATCTATACCCTTTGGTTAATAGCCACTGATAGACCTCTGCTCAATATGCTTATCCAATCCCCTCTTGAAGCTAGCTATGCTTGTAGCCGCCACCACCTCCTGTGGCAGTGAATTCCACGTGTTAATCACCCTTTGGGTGAAGAAGTACTTCCTTTTATCCATTTTAACTGGTCTGCTCAGCAATTTCATCGAATGCCCACGAGTTCTTGTATTGTGAGAAAGGGAGAAAAGGACTTCTTTCTCTACTTTCTCCATCCCATGCATCATCTTGTCAACCTCTATCATGTCACCCCGCAGTCGACGTTTCTCCAAGCTAAAGAGCCCCCAAGCGTTTTAACCTTTCTTCATAGGGAAAGTGTTCCAAACCTTGAATCATTCTAGTTGCCCTTTCCTGCCCTTTTCCAGTCACAGTTAGAAGTACTGACAACATTAATATCTTCCTTCCTCTTCCGTAGCTCTTGTAATGCAGCAAAAAAAAAAAAAAAAAACCTTCCAAAAGGACACCAGTCCCTGCCCACTCTCAAATGCAGTTCGCAGACTTTTCTTCATGTAGCATGGCAAACAGGGCATTTCCAGAACTTTTCCAACCGCGTTTTCACCAAGAGCTTCCTCTAAGCTTTGTATTCCAGACAAGGCTCTTTTTTTTTTCAGATCCAAACTTCAACTCTAAATTTTTCAATAGATTCCAAGCAAGTCCCAGAACTTCCTCCATTTGTCGTAGATGATTCCGCATCACCTGTCTACACAATTTCCATGAGGACAGTAACCTGAGCCTGGAATAGGTGTTGAGTCCAGCGGCGCCTTTAAGACCAACAAAGTTTGGTGTAGTGGTTAAGCGCGTGGACTCTTATCTGGGAGAACTGGATTTGATTTCCCACTCCTCCACTTGCACCTGCTGGAATGGCCTTGGGTCAGCCATAGCTCTAACAGAGAGCCAGTCGGGTGTAGTGGTTAAGTGCGCGGACTCTTATCTGGGAGAACCGGATTTGATTCCACACTCCTCCACTTGCAGCTGCTGGAATGGCCTTGGGTCAGCCATAGCTCTAACAGAGAGCCAGTTGAGTGTAGTGGTTAAGTGCGCGGACTCTTATCTGGGAGACCCGGGTTTGATTCCCCACTCCTCCACTTGCAGCTGCTGGAATGGCCTTGGGTCAGCCATAGCTCTAACAGAGAGCCAGTTGGGTGCAGTGGTTAAGTGCGCGGACTCTTATCTGGAAGAACCGGATTTGATTCCCCACACCTACACTTGCAGCTGCTGGAATGGCCTTGGGTCAGCCATAGCTCTGGCAGAGCTTGAATGGGTAGCTGCTGTGACAGCCCACTCAGCTCCACCCACCTCACAGGGTGTCTGTTGTGACAGGGGGGAGGTAAAGGAGATTGTGAGCCACTCTGAGACTCTAAGATTCAGAGTGTAGGGTGGGATATAAATCCAATATCTTCTTCTTTCAAGGTGTGAGCTTTTGTGTGCATGCACACTTCCTAAGACATAAGAACATAAGAGAAGCCATGTTGGATCAGGCCAATGGCCCATCCAGTCCAACACTCTGTGTCACACAGTGGCCAAAAGAACCAAGTGCCATCAGGAAGTCCATCAGTGGGGCCAGAACATTAGAAGACACATTGGAATGAAGGTTAACAGTTCATATACAGATGCCTCTACATAGGTGAACAGCAAATTAGAACACAACTTAATGAAGGGTGTTTTGACATATCCAAACATACAGCAGAAACAACCAAGCAGCAGAACCAAGCTAAGTTCATCGGGTCACCATTTGTTTGGATTTGATTTGGGGGAGGGAGAACAAAGCAATAAATATGTCTAAATAGGAGACAGATGTGTCAAAGTGTCCATCTGTAAATAGTAATACTCATTATCTGACAGAGGGCCTGGAGGCCATGGTGGGCTGGCTGAAGAAGAGCAGATTGAAGCCGAACCCTTCAAAGATGGAGGTTCTGTGGCTGAGGGCACCGGGGCTGGAGCTGGAGCAGAGATAGCTGGCTCTTGACGGGTTCCACTAAAGCCAGCGCTGTCGAAAGCTTGGGAGTGACTCTGGATGCCTCTCTTTCAATGGAGGCCCAAGTCACCTACATTGCCAGTGGCATTTTTTCATCTACGCCAAGCTAAACAACTGGCTCCTCTCTTGTCCCACTTGGATCTAGCCACAGTAATCCATCTGATGGTCACCTCCGGGCTAGACTACTGTAACTCGCTCTACGCTGGCCTACCCTTGACTTTGACCCGGAAACTCCAACGGGTCCAAAATGCGGTGGCGCAAGTCCTGACGGGAACGCTGTGGATGGCACATATTCAACCTGTGCTGCGCCGGTTGAGTACTGAGTCAGATTCAAGGTTTTGGTTATGACTTTTAAGGACTTGAGCGGTCTTGGACCGATGTATCTACAGGACCACCTTCTTCACTATGTCCCTGAAAGAGCATTATGCTCTGCAAGTAGAAATCTACTGGAGATCCTTGGGCCTAAAGAGGTCCGGCTGTCCTCAACAAGGGTCAGGACTTTTTCAGTCCTGGCCCCAACCTGGTGGAACGCTCTGCTGGAAGACACCAGGGCCCTGAGGGATCTTTTACAGTTTTTCAGGGCCTGTAAGGCAGAGATGTTCTGCCAGGCTTTGTTTGAGGACAGCCATGGTTGCTGGGATGGCACCCATCTCCCTGCCCGCCAAGGGGGCTGCCTGCCCCAATGCAGCGTCTAAAACACAGGAATTTGATAGCACTTCATAGCAGGCGTCATTGGGTTTGTAACCTGTTTTTAGTAATTGGCTTTAATGATTATTGTATGTTTTTATTGTAGAGTCTAGAGTCCTGCTTCGGCCGGGATGGAACAATTAATCAAGTTGAAATAATAACAACAACAACAACAACAACAACAACAACAACAACAATAATAATAATAATAATAATAATAATAATAATAATAATAATAATAATAATAATAATAAACCCTCTGTTGCTATGCGCGATTCGTGTCCTCTCAAGCATGGAGAGAAGAAGAAGAACACAGATTTATATCCCGCCCTTCTCTCTGAATCAGAGTCTCAGAGCGGCTTACAATTTCCTTCATCTTCTTCAGCCACAACAGTTAATCAGGGCTTTTTTTGTAGCAGGAACTCCTTTGCATATAAGGCCACACCCTGTGATGTAGCCAATCCTCCAAGAGCTCACAGGGCTCTTAGTAGAGGGCCTACTGTAAACTCCAGGAGGATTGGCTACATCAGGGTGGAACTCCTGTGGAACTCCTGTGGAACTCAGCAGGAAATCCTTTGCATATTAGGCTGCACCCTCTGATGTAGCCAATCCTCCAAGAGCTCACAGGGCTCTTAGTAGAGGGCCTACTGTAAACTCCAGGAGGATTGGCTACATCAGGGGTGTGTGGCCTAATACGCAAAGGAGTTCCTGCTGCCCTGGAGTTAATTAACCGCATCCTTTTCTTATACTGAGGCAAGAATACTTATAATAAGAAATCCTCAGATTTTCATTACCAGGTTAGAAATGTACAGGATATAGTTTGGTGGGCACAGATTTAGAGTCGTTTTGTGGTTTTTAACGGTTAAAATGTGTGGAATTGATTTTATTGCCTACGGTTTTAAATATTCTATGTGGGTTCAAACTGTTGTTAGCTGCCCTGAGCCCGTTAGGGGAGGGCAGGGTATAAATTTGATAAAATAAAATAAAATAAATCATTGTAGCTTATTTATTTATAACCCCCTTCTCTCCCCAACAGGGACCCAAAGTGACGACTTACAGCTTTCTCTCTTCTCTCTTTTATCCTGACATACACCTTGTGAGATAGCTTAGGTCTGAAAGTGTGTGACCAGCCCAAGGGTACCAAGCAAGCTTCTGCAGCAAATGAAGATTCGAACCTGGATCTCCCAAATCCTAGTTTGCCACTCCAACCACCAAGCCACACTGATGACAAGCGGTTTCTAATTTATATATAAATATTTGCTGCTGTTTCTGTTTTGGTTCTGTTTAAACGGAAATATATTCCTTGTTATCAAAGATTTCAGGTTTTCATGGCTGGTAACATCATTAGGGTTTGTAGAATCTTTCGGGATCAAAGCTGAACATGCACTTGAAGAAGGAGACCACGTCATCCACTTTGAAAGAACTGAAGTCCTTTCTACGGTCTCACATTATCATACCCGCCTGAACAGAGAAGCTATTGAGATTTACAAACAGAATTTTAACAGAAAGGAAGAAGGCATTTTCATCCACCAATCTTGGTACCCAGCTCTGCAAAACACCCTACAGACTATAAATTGCAGAAAGTCTCAGAACAACCAGCAAATTGCACAGAACAATCAGCACAGTCAACAACCATCTTCCTTATCTTCAAACCCCTTCCAACCTTCCCAGCAATTAACACAGAACAATGGTCACATTCAACAGCCAGTTTCCTTATCACTACCCTTCCAGGAAGCCCCACCAAACAATGGGCACATCCACAAACCAATTGCCCTTTCATCACACCCCCTCCAGCCTACAAATAGCAGCTCTCCAGCAGCCCTGGCCCCACTCAATGCACAGCAGCCAAGAAGGTCTGAGCGCCTGCTCCGGCTGCAACGCCACTGAGGATGTTCTCCGCAGCTGAGAACGAAACGTCTGGAAGGAAAACTTTCTCCAGTAGAACACGGCACTTGATCCCGAAAGATTCTACAACCCCTAATATTCCTTGTTAGTTTTATTCAGAACGTCAGCTTTCGTGTGCTCTCTAAGAACACTCCATCAGACGAGGAATCCGGTACAGTGAGCAAAGCCACACGTAGCCGGTAGTCAGTGGCTCAGAATGCAAACTGGTACAAATTTAAGAACCAATGACAGTATAGTAAAATTATCTGGTAGGGAGTGGTAAAAAATGGTAAAAAAAAAAAGATTCAATGACAGAATAGTAAGATTAACAGACTGAGCAAAACTTTGATCTGAGTAGCATGAGCGTGCAAAAGCAATAAAACCTTAATATGTCAAAACGTAAGAGTGTCTGTTAATGACTATATTGTATTAAGCCTGTGTCAAAAGGAAGGTATTTATATCAGAAGAGATATAAATACCTTCCTTTTGACCCAGGCTTAATACAATATAGTCATTAGAAGAAGAAGAAGAAGATATTGGATTTATATCCCGCCCTCCACTCCGAAGAGTCTCACAGCGGCTCACAATCTCCTTTCCCTTCCTCCCCCACAACAGATACCCTGTGAGGTAGATGAAGATATTGTATTTATATCCCGCCCTCCACTCCGAAGAGTCTCACAGCGGCTCACAATCTCCTTTCCCTGCCTCCCCCACAACAGACACCCTGTGAGGTAGATGAAGATATTGTATTTATATCCCGCCCTCCACTCCGAAGCGTCTCAGAGTGGCTCACAATCTCCTTTCCCTTCCTCCCCCACAACAGACACCCTGTGAGGTAGATGAAGATATTGGATTTATATCCCGCCCTCCACTCCGAAGAGTCTCAGAGCGGCTCACAATCTCCTTTACCTTCCTCCCCCACAACAGACACCCTGTGAGGTAGATGAAGATATTGGATTTATATCCCGCCCTCCACTCCAAAGAGTCTCAGAGGGGCTCACAATCTCCTTTCCCTTCCTCCCCCACAACAGACACCCTGTGAGGTGGGTGGGGCTGGAGAGGGCTCTCACAGCAGCTGCCCTTTCAAGGACAACCTCTGCCAGAGCTCTGGCTGACCCAAGGCCATTCCAGCAGCTGCAAGTGGAGGAGTGGGGAATCAAACCCGGTTCTCCCAGATAAGAGTCCGCGCACTTAACCACTACACCAAACCGGCTCTCATTAACAGACACTCTCACATTTTGACATATTACTGTTTTATTGCTTTTGCGTGCTCATGCTACTCAGACCAAAGGTTTGCTCAATTTGTTAATTTTACTATTCTGTCATTGAATCTCAATTTTTTTTTTTTTTTACCATTTTGCATTCCAAACCACTCCCTACCGGATAATTTTACTATACTGTCATTGGTTCTTAAATTTGTACCAGTTTGCATTCTGAGCCACTGACTACCAGCTATGTGTGGCTTTGCTCACCGTACCGGATTCCTCGTCTGATGGAGTGTGCTTAGAGAGCACACGAAAGCTGACGTTCTGAATAAAACTAAGTTGGTCTTAAAGGTGCGACTTCACTCCTATTTTGTTCTACTACTTCAGACCAACACGGCTGCCCGCTTGGACAGATTTCACCATGACTTCCAGGTGCACACACACTCACACATGCACACACACTCATGAATGCACACACATGCACATATAATTTTTTTAAAAAAGTCTTGCAAGAATTCCAGACTGCAGAACGAACATTGACCCTTTACAGCCATCCATTTCTTTTAACCCAGGCGAAAGCAGCACGATTTGTCTCCATTGTGTCATGCAAAGGACATGGGAACTAATTAGGGTTGGGAAATAATTTAGGGGGAAAGCAATTATTCAGAAAAACAATTGCAACAATGTTTGGCAATGCTGCGCGCTCCACAGCCCTTGAAACCGTGTCAGAGTTCTGTCAACAGGCTGGCTGCTAACCAAACCCCCAACGTCGTTCCATTTTTCAGATCGGGAGTTGAAAAAGACATGCCTGCGTAGCTCCGGGCTGAGAAGGCAACTCTGAAATGGAACCGCTCTGTAAAGTGGCGTGATTTCGCTGCGGTTTGCTTGCCTGGTGAGAAGGAATTTGATAGAACAGATTCGACATAGGGTTGCCAGCCTCCAGGGGGTAACTGGTGGTCTCTCGGGATTACAACTGATCTCCAGCTGGCAGCAGACAGCTCCCCAGGAGAAAATGGCCGCTTTGGAAGGTGGACTCTGTGGCATTTAACCTCCACTTGCACCTGCTGGAATGGCCTTGGGTCAGCCAGAGCTCTGGCAGCGGTTGTCCTTGAAAGGGCAGCTGCTGTGAGAACCCTCTCCAGCCCCACCCACCTCACAGGGTGTCTGTTGTGGGGAGGAAGGAAAGGAGATTGTGAGCCACTCTGAGACTCTTCAGAGTAGAGGGCGGGATATAAATCCAGTATCTTCATTTACCTCACAGGGTGTCTGTTGTGGGGGAGGAAGGGAAAGGAGATTGTGAGCCGCTCTGAGACTCTTCAGAGTGGAGGGTGGGATATAAATCCAATATCTTCATCTACCTCACAGGGTGTCTGTTGTGGGGGAGGAAGGGAAAGGAGATTGTGAGCCACTCTGAGACTCTTCGGAGTGGAGGGTGGGATATAAATCCAATATCTTCATCTACCTCACAGGGTGTCTATTGTGGGGGAGGAAGGCAAAGGAGATTGTGAGCCACTCTGAGACTCTTCAGAGTAGAGGGCGGGATATAAATCCAATATCTTCATCTACTTCACAGGGTGTCTGTTGTGGGGGAGGGAGATAAAGGAGATTGTGAGCCGCTCTGAGACTCTTTGGCAGTGGAGGGCGGGATATAAATCCAATATCTTCATCTACCTCACAGGGTGTCTGTTGTGGGGGAGGAAGGCAAAGGAGATTGTGAGCCGCTCTGAGATTCTTTGGAGTGGAGGGTGGGATATAAATCCAATATCTTCTTCTTCTACTACTACTGAAGCCCCTCCCCTTTTCATACTCCACCCTCCTCCGGCTCCACCCCCAAACTTTTCACATTCCCCACCCCAGATGTGATAGTCATGGCTAACGTGAATGACTGATGGATGGAGAGTCATCAGGTGGATCGTTTCATATTGAAAGTCTTCCTGGCAGATTATGCCAACAATGGGCATCTTGGGTTGCCATCCTCCAGATGGGTAGGAGAAGAAGTAAGGCTTCTGGATAAAGCATCTGCAAACTATTTCTTAAAGATATCCACGCTTACAAAAGTTAAACGCTTAGAATATTTTTTTTCCTTGTCCACATAACAACAATATACTTCATACGTAACAACAAATTAAATGAGAGAGGGACAAATCACCACCATCACAACTTATGACGATAATTCAACAGGTAAGACCAATGTACTCCTTTTCTTTCGGTGAATGTGGGGGTGTGGGGGGGCTGTTTTCTGAGATAGAGGTACCAAATTTTCAGTATAGCATCCAATGTCTCTCCTCAAGAGAACCCCCAAGTTTCAAAAAGATTGGACCAGGGGGTCCAATTCTCTGAGCCCCAAAAGAAGGTGCCCCTATCCTTCAGTATTTCCAATGGAGGGAAGGCATTTAAAAGGTGTGCTGTCCCTTTGCACATGATGGCCAGAATTCCTTTTAGAGTTCAATTGTGTTTGTCGCAACCTTGCTCCTGGATCCACCCCCAATGTCTCCTGGATCCACCCCCAAAGCCCCAAATCTTTCTTGAATTGGACCTGGCAACCCTATCTATTCTACTGCTTCAGACCAAAGCGGCTACCCACCAAGTTCTAAGGAACAAGTGACACTTGATCCAGCAAAACTGACTTCCAAAAAAATGTGGGCATAACAGCAGACAGCTTTCACTGAATCCTTCCCACCAGAAATGCACCGCCGCTGTAGGTTTTCAAGCAAGATCCCGAAGCTGGCAACCTTAGGCGATAGCTTGAGTTCTCGCACTATTGCAACTCATTTCCAGGTGGCAGAGATAAGTTCACCTGGAGAAAATGGCCCCTTTGGCAGGTAGCCTTCCATGTCCAATTCAAGAGATATCTGGGGACTTTGGGGGCGGAGTCTGGAGACTTTGAGGGCGGAGCCAGGAGCGAGGGTGTGACAAACATCATTGAACTCCAAAGGGAGTTCTGGCCATCACATTTAAAGGGACTGCACACCGTTTTAAATGCCTTTCCTCCATTGGAAATAGTGAAGGACAGGGGAATTTTCTTTTGGACCACTTTGGCCACCCAATGAGAAGGGAGCACTCCCTGGAGAAAATCCTGATGCTGGGAAAGACAGAAGGCAAAAGAAGAAGGGGGCGGCAAAAGATGAGATGGCTGGACAGCGCTACCTATATAACAAACACGAATTTGAGCAGATTTCAGAGGATGGTGGAAGACAGGAGGGCCTGGCGTGACTTGGTCCATGGGGTCGCAAAGAGTCGGGCTTGACAGTGCGACTGAACAACCACACAACTAGAGTCCCTTGGACTGCAAGAAGATCCAGTCAGTCAGTCCTAAGGGAAATCAACCCTGACTGTTCCCTGGAATTTGAGCAGACTTCGGAGGATGGTGGAAGACCTGCCGTGACTTTGTCCATGGGGTCGCAAAGAGTCAGACTTGACTGTGCGAATGAACAACAACAAGAAGAATTGAACCCCCTGGTCCAATCTTTTGAGACTTGGAGGGAACAATCACTTCTGTCCAATTGACCATACTAGACAGAAATGACTACAAGCATATTGGACAGAAGTGATTGGTAGCATCAGCATGTAAACTGTATAAGACTCTCTGTAAGCTCGAAGAAGAAGAAGAAGAAGAAGAAGAAGAAGAAGAAGAAGAAGAAGAAGAAGAAGAAGAAGAAGAAGAAGAAGAAGATGATGATGATGATGATATTGGATTTATATCCCGCCCTCCACTCCAAAGAGTCTCAGAGCGTCTCACAATCTCCTTTCCCTTCCTCCCCCACAACAGACACCCTGTGAGGTAGATGAAGATATTGGATTTATATCTCGCCCTCCACTCCAAAAAGTCTCAGAGTGGCTCACAATCTCCTTTACTTCCTCCCCCACAACAGACACCCTGTGAGGTGGGTGGGGCTGGAGAGGGCTCTCCCAGCAGCTGCCGTTTCAAGGACAAACCTCTGCCAGAGCTATGGCTGACCCAAGGCCATTCCAGCAGATGCAAGTGGAGGAGTGGGGAATCAAACCCGGTTCTTCCAGATAAGAGTCCGCACACTTAACCACTACACCAAACTGGCTTTGGTGAAAGGTGGGATCAAGTACTACCGCATCGCGTTCTCTTTACTGCACCTTGCTGTACGGAAGAAATTTGTGGAGCTCTGTTCTCCGTGGACAACTTTACCATGGAACTACTGCCTGCACCCTTTTGCTAAGAATTTCTGGACATTAATTTGCTTTTGAGTGACTTTGGGTGTGGGTTTGTGGGTTCTCTTTCTATATCACGTTTTGACTCCGTATTGAAACAAACCCCTTTGACGTTTATTGAAGCGTTTTGTTCATTATTGCTTTTGGAGGCTGGTTTTCACGGAGGTTTTTTCACTGTCTTTCCTGCCCCACCTGGGGATTGGCAACATATTAGAAGGTAAGCTCTAAGGCAAGGGTGAGGAGCCTTTTTTTTGCCAAGGGCCATACGGATATTTATTACATCATTTGCGGGCCATCAAAAATGATCAACTTAAAAAACAGTGCTCCGCCGAGGGAGAATGATTCAGGCCAGCAAAATTAATGCAAATAATTGTTTATTAATGCAAATAATTGTTTTTCTGTTTGAAGTCAGGCGGGGAGAGCCTAATCTGCCACACACACACACACAAACACACGGCCCGCCGCCCTAGGCAAATGCATAGGTCCAGGGCTTTTTTGTAGAAAAAGCCCAGCAGGAACTCAGTAGCATATTAGACCACATCCCCTAATATTAGCATATTAGGCCACACCCTCTGGGATAATCAAGTGCAAACTGAACTGTGACAGTAACTTTTCCAGGCCCTGCAGCAATTCTGGCCGGCCAGCCAGGCCCCAGGGAGGCTGCCGCACAGTACATCTGGGCCCTGTGATCCCTGCCTGGCCCTGGGGAGGCTGCTGCACAGCACAGTTGGGCCCCACGATCCTCGCTGGCCAGCCAGGCCCCAGGGAGACTGCCATGTGGCTCGGTTTGGTCCAGCAATCCCCGAGGGCCACTCCAAGTGACCTCGAGGGGCCGTATACGGCCCTGGGGATGGAAGTTCCCCACCCCTGCTCTAAGGCTTTAAACCTCCTTGGAGTCCCTCCCCAAATCCCAACCCTCCTCAGGTTCCACCCCCAAAGTCTCCAGGTATTTCTCAACCTGGAGCTGGCAACTCTATTGGGACATCCAGTGAAGAGGAGACTATTTTCAGGGTCAGGGTGCGGAACTTCCAGGGTCAGCAGGTAGAAACAAATCTCTCACGTGCTGCAAATTCCAAAATTTTATGTCTCTACCGATCAGCCAGAACACAATTGCCTAGAGCGAACGTCTAATGAAGGTTTCACACTATTATTCTCTCCCTCCCCCCCCCCCCACACACACCTTTTTTTCTAAATTTCTGTGCACTGCATTTTTCTAACATTTCTTGACGTGTTTTTTCATGCACTGCATTTCTCTGGGAGAGCCTTGTGGTGAGCGGCAAAGCATTCCCGAGTCCTCCAGCATTCGGGCGGCTGACGTTTGAAGCCCTCTGCGTGCAGCGACACTTGAGAGTCTGCCTGGAAACCTGTCCAGAGTACCCTCCGCAGAAATGGGGTTTGGGTGGCTTTTGGGGCCAGGTCTGAGCCAGATCTCAGGATGTCCAAGTTAATGGGTGAAAGACAGTCTTTCATGCCACAGATAACCGTGAAACATGAACCATAATGAATGCAGGCTAGAGTTGTCAGATCCTGGTTGGGAAACTCTTGGACATTTGTGGGAAGCACAGAAGAGGAGGAGGAGGAGGAGAGGAGGGAGGAGGAGGAGAAGAAGAAGATGATGATATCAGATTAATACCCTGCCGTTCACTCTGAATCTCAGAGCGGCTCACAATCTCCTTTACCTTCCTCCCCCACAATAGACCACCCTGTGAGGTAGATGAAGATATTGGATTTATATCCCGCCCTCCACTCCGAAGAGTCTCAGAGGGGCTCACAATCTCCTTTACCTTTCCCCCCCACAACAGACACCCTGTGAGGTAGATGTTGGATTTATATCCCACCCTCCACTCTGAAGAGTCTCAGAGCGGCTGACAATCTCCTTTGCCTTCCTCCCCTACAACAGACACCCTGTGAGGTAGATGAAGATATTGGATTTATATCCCGCCCTCCACTCCAAAGAGTCTCAGAGGGGCTCACAATCTCCTCTACCTTCCTCCCTCACAACAGACACCCTGTGAGGTAAATGAAGATATTGGATTTATATCCCGCCCTCCACTCCGAAGAGTCTCAGAGGGGCTCACAATCTCCTTTACCTTCCTCTCCCACAACAGACACCCTGTGAGGTAGATGAAGATATTGGATTTATATCCCGCCCTCCACTCCAAAAGAGTCTCAGAGGGGCTCACAATCTCCTCTACCTTCCTCCCTCACAACAGACACCCTGTGAGGTAAATGAAGATATTGGATTTATATCCCGCCCTCCACTCTGAAGAGTCTCAGAGGGGCTCACAATCTCCTTTACCTTCCTCTCCCACAACAGACACCCTGTGAGGTAGATGAAGATATTGGATTTATATCCTGCCTCCACTCCGAAGAGTCTCAGAGGGGACTCACAATCTCCTTTCCCTTCCTCCCCCACAACAGACACCCTGTGAGGTAGATGAAGATATTGGATTTATATCCCGCCCTCCACTCTGAAGAGTCTCAGAGCGGCTCACAATCTCCTCTACCTTCCTCCCTCACAACAGACACCCTGTGAGGTAGATGAAGATATTGGATTTATATCCCGCCCCTCCACTCCGAAGAGTCTCAGAGCAGCTCACAATCTCTTTTACCTTCCCCCGCCCCCCACAACAGACACCCTGTGAGGTAGATGAAGAAATTGGATTTATATCCCGCCCTCCACTCCGAAGAGTCTCAGAGGGGACTCACAATCTCCTTTACCTTCCTCCCCCACAACAGACACCCTGTAAACAATGTTCCCTCTAAGCTGCAGAGTCCTGTGATCAAAATAATCTGCTTTGTGAGCTACTGGCATGAAGGCTGTGAGCTCCGCATTTATTATTTTGCTCTGGGATCAATCCTTTCTGAGCTAAGACAAAGATGTGAGAGCTGGAGGCTAAAAATCTGCGAGCTAGCTCACGCTAACTCAGCTTAGAGGGAACACTGCCTGTGAGGTAGATGGGGCTGCCAAGTCCCCAGTCTAGAGGACCCCAACCCGCCGACAGGGAGCAGTCCACCAGAGGGAGCCCTGCCCCCGAAGAACCCTGTCACTGTGCAACATGCCACGCATGATGACATCACCCGGAAGTGATGTAATTGCACTGGGGACATCACGCCAGGGATGTTCTAGGAAAACTCTATGATACCATAGGGTTTTATCATGAATCCTAGAGTGTCCGCAGCGCGATGCTCTAGGAATTACGGTAAAATTCTATGGAAGCGTAGAGATTTATCACGAATTCTAGAGCGTCCCCAGGGCAACATCCCCCGGTGTAATGACGTCACTTCTGGGTGATGTCATTGCAACCCACACATGAATTGTGGGAGAGAGAACAGCCCCCCGCCGCAATGCCAGATGGACTCGCAACCCTTGGCGAGGTGTAAATCTCATCTCTTCTTAAACCTCCACTCTCCCAGTATCTTGATCTAGAGTAGCAACTGTTACTACAACTGATCTCCATACTACAGGGATCTGTTCCCCTAATTGCTGCTTTGGAGAGTGAGCTCTATGCCATGGTACCGTCCTGAGACCCCTCTCCTCCCCATCTCCTGCCTTCTCCAAATCTCCCAGTCTTTCCCAACCCATAACCAGCAACCTCAGCGACTATAGTCAGAACTTGGATTCAGTGGGAGCTCACAGGAGTGCAGCTCCAGAACCTTTCTGAGAGTTCCATCTCCTCCTGTTGAGAGTTCCACCTCCTTGTCCATCGAATAGTAGGTGCAGCTGCATAACAATCCCTGGATGAGCTCCACCACCTCTTTTTCTACAAAACAAACCCTGACTCTAGTTACCTCTGCAGAGGGCATTCTAATGAAGGGAATGAAAACGAGTCTAATTGGCGGAAGATAATTTATGAAGCGGGTTGCGCATCATGATTTATAATAATAATTCGCCTTCATTATCTTGATTTATTGTTGTTTACAGCAAGAGAGGATGATTTAGAATGTCAAGGGGAAATGTGAAGAAAGAGCTACCAAACCAGGCTCTGTCTGCCGGGCCGACCGCATGAAGACAAAAGCATGAAGCATGAGTCAAGCATGGCGCTAAGAAATATTTGTGTAAAAAAACAGCCACAGGGGGGTAAGTAAGCTGGAAAGCCGGTGTGGGCGCAGCGGTTAGAGCCAATGTTTCCTCTAAGCTGAGTTAGTGTGAGGTAGCTTGCCGTTTTTTAGTCTCTGGCTCACACGTTGTTGCCTTAGCTCAGGAATAGTGGTCCCAAAGTAAACTAATTTCTGTCGTAGCTGAATCACATGCTCACAACTTTGATCCAACAGGTCACAAAGTAAAATTTTTTGCTCGCAAGACTCCACAGTTTAGAGGAAAACATTAGTTAGAGCGTAGAACCAGATTGCTGGGAGATCCAGGTGCAAATCCTTTCTCCGCCACCGACCTTGTTGGGTGACCTTAAACCAGTCACACACCCTTAGCTTAACCTGACTTTCAGGGGCGGTGCAAGACTAAGGTGGAGTTGGGGATCTCCATGGATGCTTCCTTGGTTGGAAAAAGGCCAGCAAGAGCTCCTTTGCATATTAGACCACACCCCCCTGACACCGAGCCAGCTGGAGCTATGTTCCTGTGTGTTCCTGCTCAAAAAAAAAAACCCCGCTAGTTACCCCAATAGGTTATGGGCCCAGCAATCTTGAGGTCACTAGAAGAAGGGTAGGAATAACTGGGATACAAAGACAAGTCCAATACTGCTGAAATTTTTGTCACTTGCTTAACGTATCACTTTATTGTATGTCTTACATCGTTTCCCACTAGGGTTGCCAAGTCCAATTCAAGAAATATCTGGGGACTTTGGGGGTGGAGCCAGGAGACTTTGGGGGTGGAGCCAGGAGACACTGGGGGGTGGGAGCCAGGAGACACTGGGGTGGAGCCAGGAGCAAGGGTGTGACAAGCACAATTGAACTCCAAAGGGAGTTCTGGCCATCACAATTAAAGGGACTGCACATCTTTTTAAATGCCTTCTTTCCATAGGAACTCATGAAGGATAGGGGCACCTTCTTTTGGGGCTCATAGAATTGGACCCCTTGGTCCAATCTCTTTGAAATTTGGGGGGTATTTTGGGGAGAGTCGCTGGATGCTATGCTGCAAACTTGGTGGCCTCTACCTTAAAAAACAGTCCCCCCCAGAGCCCCAGATACCCGTGTATCAATTCTCCATTATTTCCTGTTGGAAGAAGTCTCCCATAGGGAATAATGGAGTGCCCTGCAGACATTCCCCTCCCCTCCCCCCGCCTTCTGATGACCCTGAAGCGGGGGGAGGGCCTCCAAACCGGGGGATCCGCTGCCCCCCGCCTGGGGATTGGCAACCCTATTTCCCACTCCTGTTTGAAAGCAGGCAGGGTAGTTGTGTGTCTATTCAAACCTGGCATTTATAGTTGCATCTGAGTATATATACCTTTCATGCCAGAATCTCAGCCTGGAAAGGATATATAATATGTCAATAAATTCACATCATTTCTCCTTCACTTCTCCTCTTCCTCCTCCTCCTTCTCATGGATGGAGCCAATCAATGAGACTCCTCCTCAAACTTTTTGCTCCTCAAACTCTGCTCCATTTTTCTCCAGGCCAGTTGCCAAGGGATCCTGGAGAGGTTTTTTGCCATCTTCTGAGCATGGAGCAGGAGGCACTGGGGATGTATATGGAGGAAGGTCACAAGTTCCTGCATTGTGCAGGGGGTTGGACTAGATGACCCTGGAGGTCCCTTCAAACTCCATGATTCTGGGGTTCTATCTCCAGATCTCTAAGTTAAGATACTGGATTTATACCCCACCCTATGCTCTCAATCTCAGAGTCTCAGAGCGGTCACAATCTCCTTTACCTTCCTCTCCCACAACAGACACCCTGTGAGGTAGGTGGGGCTGAGAGAGCTCCTACATCAGCTGCCCTTTCAAGGACAACTCCTATGAGAGCTATGGCTGACTCAAGGCCATTCCAGCAGCTGCATGTGAAGGAGTGGGGATGGGGAATCAAACCCGGTTCTCCCACATAAGAGTCTGCGCACTTAACCACTACACCAAACTGGCTCTCAAACTGTTTCCCAGTACAGAGCTGACAACCCTAACTTGGGAAACACCCATATATATGAGAGATGGAGCCTGAAAAGGACAGGTTTTGGGGAGGAGAGCCAGGTATCATTCAACTTCCAAACAGCCAGGGCTTTTTTTTTTTTAGCAGGAACTCATTTTCATATTAAGCCACGCACCCCTGATGTAGCCAATCTTCCAAGAGTTTACAGGGCCTACTGTAAACTCCAGGAAGACTGGCTGCATCAGGGGTGTGTGGCCAAATATGCAAAGGAGTTCCTGCTACAAAAACAAAGCCCTGCAAACAGCCATTTTTTTCCAGAAGGGAACTGATTTGTCACTTGGAAGAAGAAGAAGAAGAAGATGATATTGGATTTATATCCCGCCCTCCAATCTGAAGAGTCTCAGAGCAGCTCACAATCTCCTTTATCTTCCTCCCCCACAACAGACACCCTGCGAGGTAGATGAAGATATTGGATTTATGTCCTGCCCTCCACTCTGAAGAGTCTCAGAGCAGCTCACAATTTCCTTTAGCTCCCCCCCCCCCCCACAAACATACATCCTGTGAGGTAGATGAAGTTACTGGATTTATATCCCGCCCTCCACTCCGAAGAGTCTCAGAGCAGCTCATAATTTCCTTTACCTTCCTCCCCCACAACAGACACCTGTGAGGTAGATGAAGATATTGGATTTATATACCGTCCTCCACTCCAAAGAGTCTCAGAGCAGCTCACAATCTCCATTCTCTTCCTCCCCCACAACAGACACCCTGTGAGGTGGGTGGGGCTGGAGAGGGCTCTCAGAGCAGCTGCCCTTTCAAGGACAACCTCTGCCAGAGCTATGGCTGACCCAAGGCCATTCCAGCTGCTGCAAGTGGAGGAGGGGGGAATCAAACCCGGTTCTCCCAGATAAGAGTCTGCACACTTAGCCACTACACCAAACTGACTCTCCGGAGACTGGAGATCAGTTGTAATAGCAGGAGGTCTCCAGCCACCACCTGTAGGTTGGCAGCACTACCCACTGAGCTCCCTCCTCAGTTGCTGCCTTCTCCAATTTCTGTCCTCCCGGTTTCCATGTGTCCCCCTATACTAGGGCTGCTAGTTCCAATTCACGAAATATCTGGGGATTTTGGGGGTGGGGCCACAAGACTTTGGGGTGGAGCCAGAAGACATTGGGGTTGGAGTCAAGAGCAAGGGTGTGACAAGCAGAATTGAACTCCAAAAGCAGTTCTGGCCATCACATTTAAAGGGAACACACACCTTTTAAATGCCTTCCCTCCACTGGAAATAATGAAGGATAGGGGCACCTTCCTTATGGCTCATAGAATTGGACCCCCGGTCCAAACTTTTTGAAACTTGGAGGGCCTTTTCAGGAGAGGCCCCAGATGCTATTCTGAAAATTTGATGCCTCTACCTCAAAAAAGAGCCTCCCAGAGCCCCAGATACTTGTGGTACAATTTTGCATTATACCAGGGATGGCCAACGGTAGCTCTCCAGATTTTTTTTTTTGCCTACAACTCCCATCAGCCCCAGCCAGCATGGCCAATGGCTGGGGCTGATGGGAGTTGTAGGCAAAAAACATCTGGAGAGCTACGTTGGCCACCCCTGCATTATGCCCTAAGGAGGTCCAGTTGAAGTCAACCAGGGACAGGGCCTTCTCAATCACAGCCCCTTGCTGGTGGAACCAGTTACTGGAAGAGGTCAGGGCCCTGCAGGATATTGGCTTATAACTGACCGGCACCGAAATACTGAAGGAAGTCTATAGATAGCACACTGATATGGATACTAATGTTTTAACTATGTAATTTATTATAGTATTTTAATTCTGAATTTTATTGTTAGAACTTTTATGCTGTGAGCTGCCCTGAGCCCGCTTCAGTGGGGTAGGGTGTGATATAAATCAAATCAAATAAATAAAATAAAATAAGCTCTCCAGATGTTTTTTTTGCCTACAATTCCCATTAGCCCCAGCCAGCATGGCCAATGGCTGGGGCTGATGGGAGTTGTAGGCAAAAAACATCTGGAGAACTACCGTTGGCCGCCCCTGCAATATATTACAGGAATCAGTCTCCATAGAGAATAACAGAGTGTGCAGAAGGCATTTCTGTCCCCCTGCCTGGCTTTCTGACGGCCCTGAAATGGAGGGAAGGCCTCCAAACCAGGGGATCCCCTGCCTCCACCTGGGGATTGGCAACCCTACCCTGTACTGAGATGGCAACCCTGTGTCCAGTGAAGGGCCTTACTGCCAGTCCTAGAATTGTGTCCCAAACGCAGGTGAGAGACGGAAGTTTGGTGTAGTGGTTAAGTGTGCGGATTCTTATCTGGGAGAACCGGGTTTGATTCCCCACTCCTCCACTTGCACCTGCTAGCATGGCCTTGGGTCTGCCATAGCTCTGGCAGAGGTTGTCCTTGAAAGGGCAGCTGCTGTGAGAGCCCTCTCCAACCCCATCCACCTCACAGGGTGTCTGTTGTGGGGGAGGAAGGGAAAGGAGATTGTGAGCCGCTCAGAGACTCTTCGGAGTGGAGGGGGGGTTATAAATCCAATATCTTCTTCATCTTCTTCTCTCGGTACCTGTTATGTTCCCACCATCCCCGAGAAAGGCAGATGGGAACTGTCAAAAGAAAAAGAAAAACGAGCATCCATCATTGTCTCTGGAAGGAGTTTATGACTTGGGGCTTTGAGAAAGGGCCAAAATTTGTTTCCTTCCTCCTGTTTTCTAGGCTGAGGGGAAACAGCGGAATTAACAGATACTTGAGATGGTGTGAAATGGAGGAGGGGTGGAGGAGTAAGTGCAGGTTGTGAAGCTGGTCTCTTCAGTAATGGCAGTGTGAAAACACCCAAGGGGGTTGTGTGTGAGCGGATTGTCATTCATCCAGAAGGACTGTAATGTCTCATCCCCACCTGACAGGAGACCCACCCAAACACCCCAACACACCAAAGATGCTGGAGAGCGAGGGAGGGACAGACTTTTGTATGACAATGAGCCCCCAACCCTGCTCGATAAGACACTTGTTTTGTTTCCAAGCCAAGTCAAATATCACACATCCTCTAGCAGAAGGAAAAAACGGGGCCTTGTCTTCCCTTGGCCTTTGATGTGGCCAACTGAAGCCACGGTGAAGACCCCTGGGCCAGGCTTGTACCAAAGGATGACTTGAAAGTAGAATGGAAATTGTGTTCCAAGGTGTCGAGTATACAACCGAGCTCAAAGAGTCAGAGAGCCAGTTTGGTGTGGAGAGCCAGTTTGGTGTAGTGGTTAAGTGTGCGGACTCTTATCTGGGAGAACTGGGTTTGATTCCCCACTCCTCCAGTTGCACCTGCTGGAATGGCCTTGGGTCAGCCGTAGCTCTGGCAGAGATTGTCCTTGAAAGGGCAGCTGCTGTGAGAGTCCTCTCCAGCCCCACCCACCTCACAGGGTGTCTGTTGTGGGGGAGGAAGGGAAAGGAGATTGTGAGCCGCTCTGAGACTCTTCAGAGTGGAGGGCGGGATATAAATCCAATATCTTCATCTACCTCACAGGGTGTCTGTAGTGGGGGGAGGAAGGGAAAGGAGATTGTGAGCCGCTCTGAGACTCTTCAGAGTGGAGGGCGGGATATAAATCCAATATCTTCATCTACCTCACAGGTGTCTGTAGTGGGGGAGGAAGGGAAAGGAGATTGTGAGCCGCTCTGAGACTCTTCAGATTGGAGGGCGGGATATAAATCCAATATCTTCATCTACCTCACAGGGTGTCTGTTGTGGGGGAGGAAGGGAAAGGAGATTGTGAGCCGTTCTGAGACTCTTCAGAGTGGAGGGCGGGATATAAATCCAATATCTTCATCTACCTCACAGGGTGTCTGTAGTGGGGGAGGAAGGGAAAGGAGATTGTGAGCCACTCTGAGACTCTTCAGAGTGGAGGGCGGGATATAAATCCAATATCTTCATCTACCTCACAGGGTGTCTGTAGTGGGGGGAGGAAGGGAAAGGAGATTGTGAGCCGCTCTGAGACTCTTCAGATTGGAGGGCGGGATATAAATCCAATATCTTCATCTACCTCACAGGGTGTCTGTAGTGGGGGAGGAAGGGAAAGGAGATTGTGAGCCGCTCTGAGACTCTTCAGAGTGGAGGGCGGGATATAAATCCAATATCTTCATCTACCTCACAGGGTGTCTGTAGTGGGGAGGAAGGGAAAGGAGATTGTGAGCCGCTCTGAGACTCTTCGGAGTGGAGGGCGGGATATAAATCCAATATCTTCATCTACCTCACAGGGTGTCTGTAGTGGGGGAGGAAGGGAAAGGAGATTGTGAGCCGCTCTGAGACTCTTCAGAGTGGAGGGCAGGATATAAATCCAATATCTTCATCTACCTCACAGGGTGTCTGTAGTGGGGGAGGAAGGGAAAGGAGATTGTGAGCCGCTCTGAGACTCTTCAGAGTGGAGGGCGGGATATAAATCCAATATCTTCATCTACCTCACAGGGTGTCTGTAGTGGGGGAGGAAGGGAAAGGAGATTGTGAGCCGCTCTGAGACTCTTCAGAGTGGAGGGCGGGATATAAATCCAATATCTTCATCTACCTCACAGGGTGTCTGTAGTGGGGGAGGAAGGGAAAGGAGATTGTGAGCCGCTCTGAGACTCTTCAGAGTGGAGGGCGGGATATAAATCCAATATCTTCTTCTTCTTCTTAGAGTTCAAGTCTTGGAGATAAGAAAGGTTTTAATCCATGTCACAACGTTAGAGTTTGGTAGCAGTGTTTGTGAACGAGACCTTTGGGTACGGGTGGACCATAATTTAAATAGGACCAGCCAGTGTGACGCAGGGACAAAATGGTAAATGCTATCTGGGAATGCATTAACGGAGTCATAACTTCCAGATTGCAAGATGTCATAGTCCTACTGTGCACAGCATTAGTCAGGCTGCACCTGGAGTATTGTGTGAAGTTCTGGAAGCCTCACTTCAAGAAGGGTGTGGCCAGAATGGAGCAGGTATAGAGGAGAGCAAAGAGGACGATCAGGTGCCTGAAGACCAAGAAGCCCTTCGAGGAAAAGCTGAGAGACTGGGGAATGTTCAAGCTGGAGAAGAGGAGGCATTGAGCAGGGGTTTGGACTAGATGGCCTCTATGGACACTTTCCAACTCTATGATTCTATGAGTCCAGTTGCACCTTTAAGACCAACAAAGTTTTACTCTGATAAGAAGCTTTCATGTGCATAAACACTTCTTGTACACACATGGACACTCGCAAATGCAATTTTGGGCTGTATCAACAGAAGTCTAGTGTTCAGATCATGTGAAGGGATGGTATCGCTTTACTCTGCTCTGGTAAGACCTCACCTGGAGTATTGTGTTCACTTTTGGGAACCACATTTTAAGAAGGATATAGACAAGCTGGAATGGGTGCAGAGGAGGGTGACG
>NC_083232.1:6830861-6933405 GCF_032191835.1 Heteronotia binoei
AAACAAGTAATGGTTAAGGTCAGAGAATTAAAATTAATGCATTTGTCTTTAATTTCCTTTATAAAGTTAACACATCTATGAAATAACTGGTACCAAAATTAAAACAAAACCAAATAAATCAAAGATGTCTCTTGCAGGTTGTCCGTGGAAAACAGGATAAAAAAAAGGCAACGGGCCACGATCCGGAGGGGTCTATGGCGCTCTGGCGAGCATACAGGAAGATGTTACGTGAACGAACGCTGTCTCGTTTTCGAAGACATTTTTCGAGCACTTCCAGCATTCAGGCAGAGCGATTCAAAACATAGAAGGAAATATGGACGTTCCGCTCATGCCAGCTTCCAAGTCCTGAATCTCTGAATAGGCGGAGACCGAAATGATGGGCGCGGATTGACCACACTGTTTCTGATGAATTGCTTCTGCAAATATATTTTCTTGCTAATATATACATTTGTTCATAAAATAAATAATCCTTTTATTTATTTATTTTTAAACAGACTTAACAAAATCCCAAAAGAGGGAAGAGGAAAGCAAGGGACTGCTTTGTACAACGGCTTTGGGATTTCAGGGCGTTTTAAGAAGCTGCGCGTTCCGTGGAAAGAAAGTTCCGGCGGGAAAGGGGGCGAATGCTAAGACGGTGGTGAGTCGGGCTGGCTGTACCGTGGACCAAGGAGATGCTTCAGGTAGTGGATTCTGGGACACCATTTTTCATCCTCTGGTCTCAATACTGAAATCAAGCATCGCTCCAGCTCGTGGTCCCAGAGGGTATCAATCATTCTGAGGTTTGTTTCTGGGGTGACATTTAAGACCTGCGTGGCTTGATGTAATGGGATGTGTAATGTAAACATGATGTAAATTGGGATGTAGGCAGGACTTTTTTTGTAGCAGGAACTCCTTTGCATATTAGGCCACACCCCTCTGATGTAGCCAAGCCTCCTGGAGCTTATAGGTGGCCCTGTACTAAGAGCCTGGTAAGCTCTTGGAGGATTGGCTACATCGGGGGGGGGTGTGACCTAATATGCAAAGTGGTTCCAGCTACCAAAAAAAAGCCCTGGATGTAGGTGACATGGATTGCTGAGTTATTGTGTAGCTCCTGTTGATTTATGCAGAACTCACAGAGTGGAATGTCCCTGTGGATTGCTCCCCATGCATCAGATGCGTCTGTCCCCTGTCCCCGTGTCAGTACGGTGTAGTGGTTAGAGAGTCAGAGACCTGGGTTCTAATTTGCCCACTGCCATGAAAATCATTGGGCAACTTTGAATCTCTCTCTCTTCCTAATATACCTCACACAGTTGTGGGGATAAAAAGAGGAAGCAGGAGACTACGGTAAGAGTAGCTCAGCCATGGAATTGACTACCGAGGGAGATGGTGAGCTCCCCCTCAGAGGAAGTGTTCAGGTAGCGACTGGACGAACCCTTGTCAGGGATGCTCTATGCTGATCCTACACTGAGCATGGGGTTGGCCTCTATAACCTTTTCCAACTCTGTGATTTTCTCAAGAACTAGCATGGTTTTCACAAGAACAAGTCATGTCAGACTAACCTGATCTCTTTTTTTTTTGAGAAAGTGACTACCTTGCTGGATCAGGGGAATGCTGTAGACATCGTTTATCTTGATAAGGTTCCACATACTATCCTTGTTGACAAGTTGGTAAAATGTGGTTTGGATCCTGTTACTGTTAGGTGGATATGTAACTGGTTGACACATCACACCCGAAGAGTGCTTGTGAATGGTTCCTCATCCTCTTGGAGAGGAGTGACAAGTGGAGTGCCTCAAGGATCTGTCCTGGGACCTGATTTGTTCAACATCTTTATCAATTATTTGATGAAGGAATAGAGGGAATGCTTATTAAATCTGCAGATGATACTAAATTGGGAGGGGTTACAAACACAGAAGAAGACAGAAACAGGATACACCTTGACAAGCTGGAAAACTGGGCTAAAATCATTAAAATGAATTTTAACTGGGATAAATGTAAAGTTCTGCATTTAGGTAGGAAAAATCCAATGCATGGTTATAGGCTGGGGGAGACTTGTCTTAGCAGTAGTATGTGTGAAAAGGATCTAGGGGTCTTAGTGGATCATATGCTGAACATGAGTCAACAGTGTGATACAGTGGCTAAAAAGGCAAATGCAATTTTGGACTGTATCAACAGAAGTCTAGTGTCCAGATCACGTGATGTGATGGTATCGCTTTACTCTGCTCTGGTAAGACCTCACCTGGAGTATTGTGTTCAGTTTTGGGCACCACATTTTAAGAAGGATATAGACAAGCTGGAACGGTTCCAGACGAGGGCCACAAAGATGGTGAGGGGTCTGGAGACCAAGTCCTATGAGGAAAGGTTGAAGGAGCTGGGATGTTTAGCCTGGAGAGGAGGCAACTGAGAGGTGATATGATCACTATCTTCAAGTACTGTCCTATAGAGGATGGTGTGGAATTGTTTTCTGTGGCCCCAGAAGGTAGGACCAGAACCAATGGGTTGAAATTAAATCAAAAGTGTTTCCGGCTCAACATTAAGAAGAACTTCCTGACCATTAGAGCAATTCCTCAGTGGAACAGTATTCCTCGGGAGGTGGTGGGCTCTCCTTCCTTGGAGGTTTTTCAACAGATGCTAGATAGCCATCTGACAGCAATGAAGATCCTGTGAATTTAGGGGGAGATGTTTGTGAGTTTCCTGCATTGTGCAGGGGTTGGACTAGAGGACCCTAGAGATCCCTTCCAATTCTATGATTCTATGATGGTGTGCTATTTGGGGAAAGGGTAAGATACAAACTCACTAGATGGATTCTGCTGTCTTTAAAGATTCTTTAATGGCACCTCTAATCTACTGATGACGTTTCATCCAAATCTCAGCGTTGGACATTTGGGCGACACTTCTGGGTTGGGAAATTCCTGGGGATTTGTGGGTGGTATGTATGGAGGATGGTGTTTGGGGGCTTCATAATGTCATACAGTCCATCCTCCAAAGCAACCATTTTCATAAGGGGAACTGATAACTGTAGTCTGGAGATCAGCTGTAGTTCTGGGAGACCAGCTCCACCCCCAATGTCTCCTGGCTCCACCCCCAAAGTCCCTAGATATTTCTTGAATTGGACTTGGCAACCCTATTTCCTACAGGGGGGTTCATCTCTGTAGTAATTCTGGGAGAACTCCAAGCCCTATCTGGAAGATGAGTAAACACACACATATACAAAAAAGTGTACCAATAATTTACAATAACCTTGTATAATGATTTACAACACCATGAATCACTGCTCCTAAATGATCTATTTTTTAACAACACACACGAGAAGGTAAGTATTGAATAAAGATCCGATTAACACCAAATTCAAACAGTTCCAATCCACTCTCACGCATATGAAGTCACAATGACCATTCCAAAGTGCAACGCATGCTAGGGTGCTAACGTGGATGAAACAATCTTTGAATGACGTACGAAGCTATAGCCACGCCATGAAAGCCAAGTGAGAACTTGTTGCTCACTGTAGCTTTGTTATTAACGCATGAGAAAAAAAAAATTGAGAGTAGGTTCTGGAATAAGTCGTGTGGCCGGAAGAATATTTCTCCCTTGAAACATGCAAATTAATATCCAGGAAAGCATGTTGCCACAACTATGTCAAGAATTATCATTGTTCATTAATCGAATTCCTGGATTGGATGCATCATTCAAAGATTGCTTCATCCATGCTATCCCCCTAGGTGCGCTCCACTGTGGAATTGCCTTTGTGACTTCGTATGCATGAGAGTGGATTGGTGTTAATAGGATTTTGATTCGGTCTTCACTTTCTCTTGCGTGTCGTTAAAAAAAGATAATTTATGAAGAGTAATTCATGGGGGAGCTTTTGGGTGTTTGCTCTACCTAGACCATGGTTTCCTTTGTTGCTGTCAATTAACCCACCTGGAGGATAGCAACCCTAGAAGTAGACATCTGACAGGGACAGAGATACTTGCTTGTGTACTGAAGCTGAAAGGACCAAAAATTCATGGGGTTTCCTAATGTTTCCAGTTCAACATTAGGAAGAACTTCCTGACCATTAGAGTGGTTCCTCAGTGGAACACACTAACCCACTTTCTGAAAACACATGGTGGATGGTGGGTGGTGGTGGGTGCCATACCCCACTTTGGGAGCTCCTGCCCTACATCAAAGGTAAAAATATAAGAAGAGCTTTGCTGGATCAGACCAATGAAGGCTCATCTAGACCAGCATCCTGTCTCACACAGGGGCCAACCAGTTCCTCTGAAGGGCCAACAACAGGGCATAGAGGCTGAGGCCTTCATAAGAACATCAGAAGAGCCCTGCTGGATCAGACCAGTGAGGGTCCATCTAGTCCAGTTTCTTGTCTCACACAGTGGTTAACCAGTTCCATCCTTCCATAGGAAATAATGAAGGATAGGGGCACCTTCTTTTGGGGCTCATAGAATTGGACCCCCTGGTCCAATCTTTTTGAAACTTGGGGGGGCATTTTGGGGAGAGCCATTAGATGCTATACAGAAAATTTGGTGCCTCTACCCCCAAAAACAGCCCTCCCAGAGCCCCAGATACCAGCGGATCAATTCTCCATGATTTTCTACGGGAATAAATCTCCCTAGGGAATAACAGAGTTCCCAGCAGACATTTCCCTCCCCTCCCTCCACTTTCTGATGACCCTGAAGCGGGGGGAGGGCCTCCAAACCAGGGGATCCCCTGCCCCCACCTGGGGATTGGCAACCCTAATCTCCCGAGATGCCAAAATGGGAGAAACTTCTCATCAAAAGTGAGGGAGAAGGAGACTAGGCCACACGGAAAGGGCTCCTCATTCCTCACTGAGACATGACAGATCATATTCCTGCCGCAATCACAGCTGTGTTTCTGCCCCCAGGGCAAATATGAAGAGATTCCTAACCTTTCTGCCATCAAACATACCTCTTAGATTGCTGAAAGAAAAGAGCAAAAAAAAAGAAAGAAAAATCACCCAAGTCTAGGATTGCCAAGTCCAATTCAAGAAATATCTGGGGACTTTGGGGGTGGAGCCAGGAGACATTGGGGCGGAGCCAAGAGCAAGGGTGTGACAAGCATAATTGAACTCCAAAGGGAGTTCTGGCCGTCACATTTAAAGGGACTGCACATCTTTTTCAATGCCTTCCTTTCGTAGGAAATAATGAAGGATAGGGGCACCTTCTTTTGGGACTCATAGAACTGGACCCCCTGGTCCAATCTTTTTGAAACTTGGGAGGTATTTTGGGGAGAGGCACTAGATGCTATACTGAAGATTTGGTGCCTCTATTTTAAAAAACAGCCCCCCCCCGAGCCCCCGATACCAGCGGCTCAATTCCCCATCATTCCCTATAGGAATCGTTTATGGTGGTTCATGATGACTGTGGGGGAGGGGGGAAGCCTGTAAAACCGGGGGATCCCCCTCTGGGACTGGGGATTGGGAAGTCCTTTCAGGGCACCCTCCCAAAATTTCGTTTGAGCCGCATGGTTTTGCCTGCAATAGGGTTGCCAGCCTCCAGGCGGGATGCAAGCCATCAGAGGAAGCCGCGGAAAAGACACCCACAAAAAACCGCAAAGGCTCACGGCTGCAATTACTGGCAAGCCAATCGTGTAGCAATTCCAAAAAGCGTCGTTATTCCAAAATGCCAAAAGCGCGCTATAAAGAGTGAAAAGCCATTCCATCCATGTTTGTTCGTCCAAATTTCACTTTGACCCGACAAACTCCCGGCGAAACAGGGAGAAAACAAATCAGCCATTTTAAATCCAATGAGTTCTCCTGCAAGCATTCCGTAAGTTCAGAGGCAAAACCCAGTGCCGTTTTTCAGAAATGACACATTTTGAAATTGTTATACAATCGGTCTGCCAGTAATTGCAGTTTTTTGGGGTGCGAACCTCCAGTTGCGGTCTGCAGATCTGGAAATTTCAACTCGTCTCCAGACAAAAGAGATCAGTTCCCCTGGGGAAAAGAGTGACTTTGATGGGTGGGCTGTATGGCGTTATACCTGCCTGAGGTACCTTCCTGCCCCCAAACCTCACCGTCCCAAGGTTCCACGCCCAAATCTCCTTGAATTTCCTAACTATTTGGCAACTCCATCTGTAAATCCAGTTCAATTCAGGCTCCGCACAAACAAAGCTCGGTACCTCTGAATCCCATTTATTTCAAAGGGAAACGTACCTAACTTTTTGCTTGATTCACCCTTCGATATCTTTTTGGATTTACGTCAAATCAGTAGTTGACTTTAGGGAAGATGTATCCGTCTGCCTGCTGAGCCTTCTACTACTTTTTTTAAAATATTATCTTCCGAGAAGAAGAAGATATTGGATTTATATCCCACCCTCCACTCCGAAGAGTCTCAGAGCAGCTCACAATCTCCTCTACCTTCCTCCACCACAAAAGACACCCTGTGAGGTAGATGAAGATATTGGATTTATATCCCGCCCTCCACTCTGAAGAGTCTCAGAGCGGCTCACAATCTCCTTTCCCTTCCTCCCCCACAACAGACACCCTGTGAGGTAGATAAAGATACTGGATTTATATCCCGCCCTCCACTCCGAAGAGTCTCAGAGCGGCTCACAATCTCCTTTACCTTCCTCCCCCACAACAGACACCCTGTGAGGTAGATGAAAATATTGGATTTATATCCCGCCCTCCACTCTGAAGAGTCTCAGAGCGGCTCACAATCTCCTTTACCTTCCTCCCCCACAACAGAAACACTGTGAGGTAGATGAAGATATTGGATTTATATTCCACCCTCCACTCCGAAGAGTCTCAGAGCGGCTCACAATCTCCTTTACCTTCCTCCCCCACAACAGACACCCTGTGAGGCAGATGAAGATATTGGATTTATATCCCGCCCTCCACTCCAAAGAGTCTCAGAGCGGCTCACAATCTCCTTTACCTTCCTCCCCCACAACAGACACCCTGTGAGGTGGGTGGGGCTGGAGAGGGCTCTCCCAGCAGCTGCTCTTTCAAGGACAACCTCTGCCAGAGCTATGGCTGACCCAAGGCCATGCTAGTAGCTGCAAGTGGAGGAGTGGGGAATCAAACCCGATTCTCCCAGATAAGAGCCTGCACATTTAACCACTACACCAAACTGGCTCTCAGTTTGTTAAGGCATAAAAAGAAGGGTCATGCTTGTTTCTCATCGCAGATCATATGCACCCCTAATTTCTCCACAAAAAACAAAAAAAGGCAGCCAATTCAGTGGTCTGTTCAATCTGCGGCTGCCGGCTCTGGGTTGGCAAATTCCTGGGGACTTTGGGGGCGGATCCTGGGGAGGGCAGAATTTGTGGCCAGCCAGAGACCATCTTCCAAAGCAGCCATTTTCTCCAGAGTGACTGATCTTTCTGGTCTGACGATCTGTTGTAATTCTGAGAGATCTCGAGGCCCCACCTGGAGGCTGACAAAGCTAGTTCAAGCATCGCCGGTTCAAAAGATCTGGCAATAGGCCAGGGCTGTTTTTTTGAGGACAGGAACACAGTCCCGTCTGGCTTGGTGTCAGGAGGTGTGGCCTAATATGCAAAGGAGTCCTTGCTGGGCTTCTTCTACAAAAAGCCCTGTGTGAAACAATGGTAGGGTTGCCAAGTCCAATTCAAGAAATATCTGGGGACTTCGGGGGTGGCGCCAGGAGACTTGGGGGCGGAGACAGGAGACATTAGGGGTGGAGCCAAGATCAAGGCTGTGACAAGCATAATTGAACTCCAAAGAGAGTTCTGGCCATCACATTTAAAGGGATGATTTTCTATGGGAACACCGGATGGGCCATTGGCCAGATCCAACATGGCTTTTCATTGCCTTCCTTCCATAGGAAATAATGAAGGATAGGGGCACCTCCTTTTGGGGCTCATAGAATTGGACCCCCTGGTCCAATATTTTTGAAACTTGGGGGGTATTTTGGGGAGAGGCACTAGATGCTATACTGAAAATTTGGTGCCTCTATCCCCAAAAACAGCCCCCACAGAGCCCCAGTTACCCGCAGATCAATTCTCCATGATTTTCTATGGGAATAAATCTCCATAGGGAATAATAGAGTTCCCAGCAGACATTTCCCTCCCCTCCCCCCGCTTTCTGACGACCCTGAAGCGGGGGGAGGGCCTCCAAACTGGGGGATCCCCTGCCCCTACCTGGGGATTGGCAGCCCTAAACAATGGTGCCATTGGGGGTGTGGCCTAATACGCAAAGGGAGGGAGGGGAGGGAGGGAAGGAAGGGAAGGAGGGAGGGAGGGAGGGAAGGAAGGAAGGAAGGAAGGAAGGAAGGAAGGAAGGAAGGAAGGAAGGAAGGAAGGAAGGAAGGAAGGAAGGAAGGAAGAGAGGAAGGAAGAGAGGAAGGAAGAGAGGAAGGAAGAGAGGAAAGAAGGAAGGGAGGAAGGAAGGGAGGGAAGGAGGGAGGGAGGAAGGAAGGAAGGAAGGAAGGAAGGAAGGAAGGAAGGAAGGAAGGAAGGAAGGAAGGAAAATTGGGAGGGAGAGGTGGAAAGTAAGCAACTTTAATGTTAAGTGCATTCTCCATGCTGCTGGCTGGCTTGGAGAAAGGATTTAAAGACACACATGCCTTCTCCAAGTTGGCCAATGGGGGTGTTGGGGACTTCAATGTGTGTGAAATAGACACATATAGCTCCCAAGCCACAGTCTGGCCACCCCTGCTCTACAAGAACACTAGAAGAACCTTGCTGAATCTGACCAGTGAGGGTCCATCTAGTCCAGCGTCCTGCCTTCACACGGAGGACAACCGGTTCCTCTGGACAGTCAAGGACAGTGCACAAGGGCTGAGGCTTTGCTCCTGAGATCGCCTCCTGGCACTAGGATTCAGAGACTTCATGCCTCTGCAAGTGGAGGCTTCCCTCAATCACCACGACTAGTAGCCATCGGTAGACTTCTCCAGGAATCTACCTACTCCCTTTTCCAAAGCCGTTCATTCCTGTGGGCACTGCTACTTTCCTCTGGACGCTGGACAGAGGTCACAACGGGACATGTGAGTTTCATGGCGTGTTTAATACCTCTGGAGGACAGATCGTAGAAAAAGACACCCCCTCCAGTTGACAGTTGTTGCAATGAGATCATCTGTGGTCCCCCCTCCCATGAGCCCCCCACCCCCCACCATAAAGGCATCATCTCCTGTCTGAGTGGCTTCTCCAGCATCGGCTCAGGCCCCAGGGCCATTGGCAGGAACCCGTAGATACCAGGTCCAGAGTCAGTTGCCAAGACTTCTGGTGAGGTCCACAGCCGCTGGTCCTCACCTACACGGCTGCGCAGCCGATGGCGGCCACCCTCTCAGCTGCCCACACTGAACAATGCTGCCCAGTGTGCAGGCGGAGATGGGGACTGAGCACAGGCGGTGGGATGACCGGCAAGCAGAAGGATGGGTGGGAAGGTGAGGGTTATGCAGAAGTGGTGGTAGAAAGGAGGGCTTGAGGGGCATCCTGGTGGTAGGCAGATTGGAGACCACCACCAGGGCTTTTTTTCGTAGCAGGAACTCCTTTGCATCTTAGGCCACACCTTCCTGATGTAGCCAATGCTCCTGGAGCTTAGAGCAGGTCCTGTAAAAAGAGCCCTGTTAGCTCTTGGAGGATTGAACATAAGAGAGGCCATGTTGGATCAGGCCAATGGCCCATCCAGTCCAACACTCTGTGTCACATAAGAACTTAAGAGAAGCCATGTTGGATCAGGCCAATGGTCCATCCAGGCCAACGCTCTGAATCACATAAGAACATAAGAGAAGCCCTGTTGGATCAGGCCAATGGCCCATCCAGTCCAACACTCTGTGTCACAGAAGAACAGAAGAGAAGCCATGTTGGATTAGTCCAGTGAGCCATCCAGTCCAACACTCTGTATCACACAGTGGCGAAATATATATATACACTGTAGCTAATAGCCACTGATGGATCTCTGCTCCATATTTTTATCCAATCGCCTCTTGAAGCTGGCTATGCTTATGGCCACCACCACCTCCTGTGGCAGTGAATTCCACATGTTAATCACCCTTTGGGTGAAGAAGGACTTCCTTTTATCTGTTCTAACCTGACAGCTGAGCAATTTCATTGAATGCCCACGAGTTCTTGTATTGTGAGAAAGGGAGAAAAGGACGTCTTTCTCTACTTTCTCCATCCCATGCATAATCTTGGCAACCTCTATCATGTCACCCCGCAGTCAATGTTTCTCCACGCTAAAGAGCCCCAAGCGTTTTAACCTTTCTTCATAGGGAAAGTGTTCCAAACCTTTAATCATTCTAGCTGCCCTTTTCTGGACTTTTTCCAATGCTAGAATATCCTTTTTGAGGTGCGGTGACCAGAATTGCACACAGTGTTCAAAATGAGACCGCACCATCGATTTATACAGGGGCATTATGGCTGCATCAGGGAGGTGTGGCCTAAGATGCAAAGGAGTTCCTGCTACAAAACAAAGCCCTGCGAACAGCCATTCCCACCCCCACCCTCCGCCCCCGGGGGGACTGATCTGTCACTTGGAGACCAGTTGCAATAGCAAGAAGTCTCCAGCCACCACCTCTTCTCTTAATGCGTTGGGATCAGGGTTGTCGTTTGTTTGTTTTTTGTAGCAGAATCTCCTTTGCATATTAGGCCACACTCCCGTGATGTAGCCAATCCTTCTGGAGCTTGCAGTAGGTCCTGTACTAACAGCCCCGGAAGCTCCAGGAGGATTGACTACATCAGGGGAGTGTGGCTTAATACGCAAAGGTGTTCCTGCTACAAAAAAGAGCCCTGTCCCATCATAGCGCCTGCCCGGGACCTCAATAAAACCTAGCCCTGCTCTTGAGTATCCATGCCTTCAGTGCATGCTGGTTGGGTGGAATGCCTGGGCTTCAAGGGTCTCCATCACAGAGAACAGACAGTGTGGGAAAAGGCTTTTCAGCACCCGCTGGTTCAGTGGCTTGGACATGCTATGGGGGCTAAGCAGGAAAGAGGACGCCCAGCCCTGGAAAACGGATATTTTATTGCTCTAGGTTAAACAGGAAGGATTTTCCTACCAAATATGGCCTGCGGAGGGGGGGGGCGGGAAGGAGTGAATTGCAAAGACCGCGGGGAGACGGCGCCCATGATTTGCGCACGACCTCTGCAAAACTCTAGCCTGAGGAGGTCACTCGCCAAAAGTCCAGCCTGAGCATTTGCGCGGGGCGTGGAGAGAAGAGGACCAAGGACTCGCCTGCAGCAATTTCCTTGTTATGTGCTTCGCCCGCGGTACAGAAAGCCCAAAGATGTGGCCTCCCGTCCTTTCCGTAACTGTAAAATAATGTGGTTCCAAAAAAAAAAAAAATCAACCAGGTATATTAAGGCGCGGCTGTCTTTTGTCTCCATGCATCTCTCAAGGGGACTTTCCATTTGCCCCACACTGTCTAGCTAACCAGCCCGCCGCTGTGGTCCTGTTCCCTGGGGAAGGCAGTCTGCTCAATACCAGCAGAACCAATGAACCTCTCCTGGCTGTCACGATTCACTCAAGACTGTGAGGCAGTTTGTACACACTGGACGCGCATGTGTGCGGTGGTGTAATGGTGTGTGGTCTCTCACACCGTCCAACGAGCATGCCACCCAAGTGCCATCCCACCCTCTCCCTGCCCTGTCTCATGGCAAATGTACAGTTTGGGTTGTCGCTTCCTATTTATATGTTACATGGCGCAACATCAACCAGTTCATGCGGGAAAGGGGGGGGTCTGGTCGTTTCACACAGCAGAGGGCACATCTGTCCATTTCCCGTGAGAATTCAAAAATGAGGGTCTTTGAGGGAAAGTAGCACACCACCGCTTGTTAATTCTATACACAGAAACTTGGTGGCGGGAATACTGAGCCAGAACGCTAAGAGTCGCTGCATTAGGTAGCCCCCGTCCATACACGGCTGTGCGAGGCGGCCATGTTCTGGGAAGACGCACAACTTTCAAAGGACACTTGAGCAGGAGTCTTGCCGTGTGGGTCAAGAGAGGAAAGAGCGGAGGCTCCAGAACTTTCTGGAAACTCGCTGGCTCTCCATATCCAGGTCTGCATTGTTGAATAGCTTAAGGAACTGCAATCTCGTGCAGGGAGGCAAGCTGAATGGTTCGCTCATTTCTTGGGCTCGTCGGGAGCTCCACATCACAAGGTTCGCCTCCAAACGAGAAAGTCGAGAGCAAATTAGATCTATTCTAGCCGACCGCTTTTCGCCTCAGTTTCGTTTGCGTGTGTTTGATTCCGTTCAGTCTCAAGACGTCGACTTTCCTCCCAAGAAGAAGTTGTCTCTGGTCTGTTTCCCCTTGACGGAGGGTGTCCAGTTTTACTTGCACGTGTGAACGTCGTAGACCCTTGTGCACTCCTGACAGCTGACGTAGCAGCACCAGTGGAAAATGCAATGGCACTTCTCCTTCCTCTTCTCAGTCCGGGTGTTGTGCCCACGCCCGCAGCACAAGAGGTCACAACCGTCTATCCCGTGTGAGGTGACATTGCAGATCCTGTCACGGGTTCCAAAGGAGCCGGTTTCAGGGTTTGGCTCACAGAAGTTGGGCGAGTTCTCGTAGTAGACCAGGTCTCTCTCGGTCGGCGCTTTGAAGAAGTTGTATTTGGGCCGGAGCGTCTCTACCCAGCCGCGGGATTCCCGGTGCTTCTCCACCACCATTTCTGACGCACTGTCGTACTTGTCTTTCAAGTAGTCGCCGATGACCCGGAAGTCAGGCTGGGACCACCAACAAGTTTTCACCTCACAGCTGCCGGACAATCCATGACACTTGCATTTGAGGTGCATGTGGTCGATAATGGACTGAAAAAGAAAGAAAGAAAGCCATGGGGGAGAGAAGAGCAAAAGGAGACACAGCATTAGCCTGCCTTGTGAGGAATATCTGACACTTCTGACACCTGACATTTCTATACCCCTAGGCCAGCATAGAATAGAATCATAGAGTTGGAAGGGACCCCTAGGGTCATCGAGTCCAATCCCCTGCACAATGCAGAAAACTCACAAATACCTCCCCCTAAACTCACAGAATCTTCATTGCTGTCAGATGGCCATCTAGCCTCTGTTTAAAAACCTCCAAGGAAGGAGAGCCCACCACCTCCCGAGGAAACCTGTTCCACTGAGGAATTGCTGTAACGGTCACGAAGTTCTTCCTAATCATAAAATCATAGAATCATAGAGTTGGAAGGAACCTCCAGGGTTATCTAGTCCAACCCCATGCAAAATGCAGAAAACTCACAAATACCTCCCCCTAAATTCACAGGATCTTCATTGCTGTCAGATGGCCATCTAGCCTCTGTTGAAAAACCTCCAAGGAAGGAGAGCCCACCACCTCCCAAGGAGGAAGCCTGTTTCATTGAGGAACCGCTCTAAACTCACAAACACCGCCCCCTAAATTCACAGAATCTTCATTGCTGTCAGATGGTCATCTAGCCTCTTTTGAAAAACCTCCAAGGAAGGAGAGTTCACCACCTCCCGAGGAAGCCTGTTTCACTGAGGAATCACTCTATCGGTCAGGAAGTTCTTCCTAATGTTGAGCCGGAAACTCTTTTGATTTAATTTCAACCCACTGGTTCTGGTCTGACCTTCTGTGGCCACAGAAGACAATTCCACACCATCCTCTATACGACAGCACTTCAAGTACTTGAAGATGGTGATCATGGTATAGTAGTTAAAAGCAGTAGACTCATATGAACCTATGAAGCTGCCTTCTACTGACTCAGCCCCTGGGTCCATCAAAGTCAGTATTGTCTACTCAGACTGGCAGCGGCTCTCCAGGGTCTCAAGCTGAGGTTTTTCACACCTACTTGCCTGGACCCTTTTTTAGTTGGAGATGCTGGGGATTGAACCTGGGACCTTCTGCTTCCCAAGCAGATGCTCTACCACTGAGCCACCGTCCCGCCGCAATCTAATCTAGAGAACTGGGTTTGATTCCTCACTATTCCTCCACATAAAGCCTGCTGGGTGATCTTGGGCCTGTCACAGTTTTCTCAGAAATCTCTCTGTTGGTTGCGTGGAGAGGAAGGGAAGGTGATTGTAAGCTGCTTTGAGACTTCTTAAGGGAGAGGAAAGTGGGATATAAAACCCAACTCATCTTCTTCCTTTCAGGGGTGGCCCTGCCGCTAGGCAAACCAGATGAATGTCTAGGGTACCGGCCTTCTAGGGGTGATGAATTGGGTGCCCCCCATCATGTGATTCAGTGATGTTATCAGTGCACCTAGGGTGCGGGACAATTTCGGGCCAGCCCGGCTTCCTCTTCTTCTTTGCCTTTCTTTTAGAAAGAATTTTAGACTCGATAGCTTCTCAGCTGTCTTTAGCAGATATTAGATGTGAATTATGCAGATCATGAGAAGGAGGGCAGGAAGTGGTGTGTGTGGAGGAGGTATTCGTGAAGTTCCTGCATTGTGTGGAAGAGGTATTTGTGAAGTTCCTGCCTTTGGCTGAGGCAGGCGGGCGTCCCTATCTTGCTATACGATCTAACCGGCGTCCCAACACTGACGCCACCGATATCACGGACTGCTAATACCGATTACCATCTGGACTGGGGAGAAAATCGGGCCAATATAGTTGGCATCTTTGGACACCAGGCTGTGTATTTAAGGGCATTTCTCCACAGAGCTTACCTCGGAGCGACGTCCCTCTTCACCGCGCAGCGTCTGCGCGGATTTCCCACCAACTGCTCCGCATAACCAGGAAGAGCCGCGGCTTTTGCCTCGCTAACGTAAACTGGTTTTTAGCGCTTTACATCTGCGACACAAAAGGTCCGGCACTTCCTGGTTATGTGGAGCAGTTGGTGGGAAATCCGCGCAGACGCTGCGCGGTGAAGAGGGACGTCGCTCCGAGGTAAGCTCTGTGGGAAAACGCCCTAAGTGTCCACACTATCCACGCTCTCACCGGTTTCACTGTTTTAATTATTCATGTTTTTAATTGTCTAACTGTTTTGTTGCAATAGTGTCATTACTGGTTTTACTGTTTGATATGTTGGAATCCACCCTGACCCAAATCTGCGAAATAAATAAATAAATGAATGAATGAATGAATGAATGAATGAATGAATGAATGAATGAATAAAAATAAATAATCTTGTTCCGCAACTCCACTGCAGAGCCGAGGAAAAACTGAAAAGTCGACTACCAATATCGACTACCATCTGGACTGAGGACTGGTGTAGCTAGTCCTCCTGGAGCTTACAGTAGGGCCTGTACTAAGAGCCCTGTAAGCTCTTAGAGGATTGGCGACATTGGGGCGTGCGGCCTAATATGCAAAGGAGTTCCTGCTACAAAAAAAAAAGCCCCAGGCATGTCAAGTTTGGTGTGGTGGTTAAGTGTGTTGACTCTTACCTGGGAGAACCGGGTTTGATTCCCCACTCCTCCACTTGCACCTGCTGGAATGGCCTTGGGTCAGCCATAGTGGTTAAGTGAGCAGACTCTTATCTGGGAGAACTGGGTTTGATTCCCCACTCCTCCACTTGCAGCTGCAGGAACGGCCTTGGGTCAGCCATAGTGGTTAAGTGAGTGGACTCTTATCTGGGAGAACCGGGTTTGATCCCCCAGTCCTCCCCTTGCAGCTGCTGGGATGGCCTTTGGTCAGCCATAGCGGCTAAGTGAGCAGACTCTTATCGGGGAGAACAGGGTTTGATTCCCCACTCCTCCCCTTGCAGCTGCTAGGATGGCCTTGGGTCAGCCATAGCGGTGAAGTGAGTGGACTCTTATCTGGGAGAACCGGGTTTGATTCCCCCCTCCTCCACTTAGACAAGCCCTGGGCATGTCTTAGCGGAAATTTCATTTCCCAGGCTGCTCATGGTGGGGTACATTCGCTAAACAATTTCAGAGGGCTCTTCAGCGTGGCCAAACCACCAACTGAATCAGCTTATTAGTCCATGAGTCCGGTCAGGATAGTACAATCCAAAGCCCCCAGGATCTTCCTTACCGTCCTTCCAGCCTCGTTGTTGTGTCTGTTCATGGCCGATCGGGCATCCGGCCGGTTCTCTCGTGCATCCGCAAACTCCCGAGACACCATGCTTCCAAATTCCACATCCTCGCTGCAACCGCCCCATTTCCAGCCTTCTCCCGGGGGACCCTTGTGGCGCGTATCACAGCCGCAGATGGTGGCTGAGCCTTCAGCGCAAGATCTGGTCACGGCAAACGCCACCCCGGCCGAGGCAATGGCGTGGACAAAGGCGGATTCCCGCGTGGCTGCAAGAGGAGAAAGGACAAAAACGTCAAGATCCTACCCCGATCTTGGAACCTCAGCAAGGTCAGGCCAGGTGAGTTTTTGGATGGCGAAGCCACTAAGGAAGTCCAAGGTTGCTGTGCAGGCAATGGCAAACCACCTCTGGACATCTGCCCAGTTTGGATGGCCAAACTTGTTTAAAGTGGAATGAACATCAGATGTTTGAGAGCCAGAAGACAGGAAGGGAGGGAGGGAGGAAGGGAGGAAAAGAGATGGGGAGGGGAGAGAGGGAGAGGTGGAAAGAAAGCAACTTTAACTTCAGTTTGGTGCAGTGGATAAGTGCGCCCGCCGACTCTTATCTGGGACAACCGGGTTTGATTCCCCCACTCCTCCGCTTGCAGCTGCTGGGATGGCCTTGGGTCAGCCATCGCTGTGGCAGAGGTTGTCCTCGAAAGGGCAGCTGCTGGGAGAGCCCTCTCAGCCCCACCCACCTCACAGGGTCAGCCATGGTGGTTAAATGAGCGGACTCTTCTCTGGGAGAACCGGGTTTGATTCCCCACTCCTCTACTTGCACCTGCTGGAATAGTCTTGGGTCAGCCATAGTGGTTAAGTGAGCGGAATCTTTTCTGGGAGAACCGGGTTTGATTCTCCACTCCTCCACTTGCACCTGCTGGAATGGCCTTGGGTCAGCCAGAGCTCTAATAGAGAGCCAGTTTGGTGTAGTGGTGGAGTGTACAGACTCTTATCTGGGAGAACCGGGTTTGATTCCCGACTCCTCCGCTTGCACCTGCTGAAATGGCCTAGGGTCAGCCATAGCTCTAATAGAGAGCCAGTTGGGTGTAGTGGTTAAGTGCCTGGACTCTTATCTGGGAGAACCGGGTTTGATTCCCCACTCCCCCACTTGCAGCTGCTGGAATGGCCTTGGGTCAGCCATAGCTCTAATAGAGAGCCAGTTGGGTGTAGTGGTTAAGTGCATGGACTGTTATCTGGGAGAACCGGGTTTGATTCCCCACTCCTCCACTTGCACCTGCTGGAATGGTCTTGGGTCAGCCAGAGCTCTCTTATCTGGGAGAACCGGGTTTGATTCCCCCCTCCTCCGCTTGCACCCACTGCAATGGCCTTGGGTCAGTCAGAGCTCTAAAAGAGAGCCAGTTGGGTATAGTGGTTAAGTGCATAGACTCTTATCTGGGAGAACCGAGTTTGATTCCCCCCTCCTCCGCTTGTACCCGCTAGAATGGCCTTGGGTCAGCCATAGCTCTAATAGAGAGCCAGTTTGGTGTAGTGGTTAAGTGTGCAGACTCTTATCTGGGAGAACCGGGTTTGATTCCCCACTCCTCCACTTGCAGCTGCTGGAATGGCCTTGGGTCAGCCATAGTTCTAATAGAGAGCCAGTTTGGTGTAGTGGTTAAGTGTGCAGACTCTTATCTGGGAGGACCAGGTTCGATTCCCCCCTCCTTCACTTGCAGCTGCTGGAATGGCCTTGGGTTAGCCATAGCTGTGGTAGAGGTTGTCCTCGAAAGGGCAACTGCTGTGAGAGCCCTCTCAGCCCCACCCACCTCACAGGGTGTCTCTTGTGGGGGGAGAAGACCTAGGAGATTGTAAGGTGCTCTAAGTCTCTGATTCGGAGAGAAGGGCGGGGTATAAATCTGCAATTCTTCTTCTTCCTCCTCTTCTAGAATACAATGGACTCCATACTCAATTTGGCACCCCCCTTCCGTCAGCGCCCCGGGGCAAGCTCCCCCCTCTGCCCCCCCCCCAAGTTCTGACGCTGGATGGAAGACCACCAAGGAAGTCGAGAGTCCATACAGAGGCAACCACCTCTGCGTGCCTCTTTGCCATGGAAACCCTACCAGTCTCCATCCGTCAGCTGTGACTCGACGGGAAGGAGAAGCAAAAGAAAACCAGGGCACTCCTGTTTGGGCCGTCCAAACTTTGAGTGACCCCAGTGCCTGGAGGAACCATCAGAAGAAAGCCGTCTGTCGCCTGGATTTACCTCCCTTGCGGTGGGGGCATCAGGTTCACCTTCGTTTCGGAGGGGAGAAGGGATCCAGACCTGAACGACTCACTTCCTGCCCGCAAGAAGCCTTTGGCTCTTGCTATGACCCCCACCACCACCCCTGCCGCCTCCTCCCTGCAGCTAGCTAATGGCCAACCTGAGCCTCTTGAGCCTGGGAGAACTCTTGGGGTCATCCCCCCCGAGGCAACCCGGCTTGAAGAAACCCTGGCCTCGGAGAGGGAGATAAAGAGGAAGAAACAGCATGGAAATGAGGGGTTATTAAAGTGCCATATAAAAATGTAAGCAGCTCAGGCGAGATAAGGAGCCGGGAGCTGACTGTCAGCCCGCCTGGGTGGGTTAGAGAGAGGCGGCAACGGCAGCAGGTTGTGACTTGACACAAAGGGCTTCTGGAAAGTCAGCTGGTAGGTGAGGTGCAGGACCGCTGCTGCGAAGAAGCCTGACTTCAGGGGAAGCTGGAATGAAGAGTATTCCTCCCAGGGGAGCGCAAAACCACAGAGTGGAAGAAGCACACACCGTCGCCAAAAGCTCAAGCCCCAGTGGGTTCCTGAAGTTCCTGGGAGAGCCAGGTGCGGAATCAGGCGGCGCCAGCTCCGTCCCGGTACCCGATGCAGGGTTGCCAAGTCAAATTCAGGAAATATCTGGGGACTTTGGGGGTGGGGCCAGGAGACAGTGGCGTCGGAGCCGGGAGCAAGGTTGTGACAAGCATCATTGAGCTCCAAAGGGAGCTCTGGCCATCGCATTTAAAAGAACCGTACACCTTTTAAAGGCCTTCCCTACACTGGAAATAATGGAGGGTAGGGGCACCTTCTTTTGGAGCTCATAGAATTGGAGCCCCTGGTCCAATACAAGAAATATCTGGGGACTTTGAGGGTGGAGCCAGGAGCAAGGGTGGGACAAGCATCATTGAACTCCAAAGGGGCTTCTGGCCATCACATATAAAGGGACTGCACGCCTTTTAAATGCCTTCCCTCCGTTGGAAATAATGGATAGGGGCACCTTCTTTTGGAGCTCTTAGAATTGGATCCCTTGATCCAATACAAGAAATATCTGGGGAGTTTGAGGGTGGAGCCAGGAGACACTGGGGGTGGAGCCAGGAGACTTTGGGGTGGAGCCAGGAGACTTTGGGGTGGAGCCAGAAGACTTTGGGGGTGGAGCCAGGGCCAAGGGGGTGACAAGCATCATTGAACTCCAAAGGGAGTTCTGGCCATCACATTTAAAGGGACTGCACGCCTTTTAAATGCCTTCCCTGCATTGGAAATAATGAAGGATAGGGGCACCTTCTTTTGGAGCTCATAGAATTGGACCCCCTGGTCCAATACAAGAAATATCTGGGCAGTTTGGGGGTGGAGCCAGGAGACTTCGGGGGTGGAGCCAGGAGCAAGGGTGGGACAAGCATCATTGAACTCCAAAGGGAGTTCTGGCCATCACATTTAAAGGGACGGCACACCTTTTAAATGACTTCCCTCCACTGGCTATCACAAAAAATAGGGGCACCTTCTTTTGGGGCTCATAGAATTGGACCCCCTGGTCCAATCTTTTTGAAACTTGGAGGGTATTTTGGGGAGAGGCACTGGATATTATGCCAAAATTTTGGTGCCTCTACCTCAAAAAACAGCCCACCAAAAGTGCCAGATACCCGTGGATCAATTCTCCATTATTTCCTATGGGAATAAGTCTCCTTAGGGAATAATAGAGTTTCCAGCAGATATTTCCCTCCCCTCCCCCTGCTTTCTGACGACCCTGAAGTGGGGGGAGGGCCTCCATACCGGGGGATCCACTGCCCCCACCTGGGGATTGGCAACCCTAACCCAATGTGGAAGCCTGGAGGATCCCAAAGTCTCCTGGGCCTAAACTGAGTACAGACTGGGAACAACACGCCACCCGCCTCAGTCCCACCGCACAGAGTCAATCGCAGGTGCAAAGAAAGAAGACAAAGAAAAATATTTAAGTGACACAGACCACATTAGGTTGCTCATCTAGACTTGCTAGGGTTGCCAATCCCCAGGTGGGGGCAGGGGATCCTCCGGTTTGGAAGCCCTCCCCCCGCTTCAGGGTCATCAGAAAGAGGGGGGAGGGGAGGGAAATGTCTGCTGGGAACTCTGCTCTTCCCTGTGGAGATTTATTCCCATAGAAAATCAGGGAGAATTGATCCACGGGTAACTGGGGCTCCGGGGGGGCTGTTTTTTGGGGGTAGAGGCACCAAATTTTCAGCATAGCATCTAGTGCCTCTCCCCAAAATACCCCCCAAGTTTCAAAAAGATTGGACCAGGGGGTCCAATTCTATGAGCCCCAAAAGAAGGTGCCCCTATCCTTCATTATTTCCTATGGAAGGAAGGCAATGAAAAGGTGTGCCATCCCTTTCAATGTGATGGCCAGAACTCCCTTTGGAGTTCAATTATGCTTGTCACAGCCTGGACCTTGGCTCCACCCCTAATGTCTCCTGGCTCCACCCCAAAGTCTCCTGGCTCCACCCCCAAAGTCCCCAGATATTTCTTGAATTGGACTTGGCAACCCTAAGACTTGCCAAGTCCAGCTTGGGAAATTCCTGGAGATTTGGGGTAGAACTTGGGAGAGTGGAGCTTGCGTAGGGTTGTTGATCCATCCCCAGTTGGGTGAAGATTGAAGAAGAAGTGGGTGAGTGGACGTCAACGTGGCAGATGAGGTTCAGTGTGGCCAAGTGCAAAGTAACGCACATTGGGGCCAAGAATCCCAGCTGCAAATACAAGCTGATGGGGTGTGAACTGGCAGAAACTGACCAAGAGAGAGATCTTGGGGTCGTGGTAGAGAACTCACTGAAAATGTCAAGACAGTGTGCGATTACAATAAAAAAAAAGGCCAACGCCATGCTGGGAATTATTAGGAAGGGAATGGAAAACAAATCAGCCAGTATCATAATGCCCCTGTATAAATCGATGGTGCGGTCTCATTTGGAGTACTGTGTGCAATTCTGGTCACAGCAACTCAAAAAGAATATTATAGCATTGGAAAAAGTGCAGAAAAAGGCAACTTGAATGATTAAAGGGTTGGAACACTTTCCTATGAAGAAAGGTTAAAACGCTTGGGGCTCTTTAGCTTGGAGAAACGTCAACTGCGGGGTGACATGATAGAGGTTTACAAGATTATGCATGGGATGGAGAAAGTAGAGAAAGAAGTACTTTTCTCCCTTTCTCACAATACAAGAACTCATGGGCATTCAATGAAATTGCTGAGCAGTCAGGATAAAAGGAAGTCCTTCTTCACCCAAAGGGTGATTAACATGTGGAATTCACTGCCACAGGAGGTGGTGGTGGCTACAAGCATAGCAAGCTTTAAGAGGGGATTGGATAAAAATATGGAGCAGAGGTCCATCAGTAGCTATTAGCCACAGTATGTATGTATATATATGTGTGTGTGTATACACACACACACACACACACACACACACATATATATATATATATATTGGCCACTGTATATATATATATATATATATATTGGCCACTGTGTGACACAGAGCGTTGGACTGGATAGACCATTGGCCTGATCCAACATGGCTTCTCTGAAGTTCTTATGTGACACAGAGTGTTCTTAAGAACAACAACAACAACAACAAGACTGCAGTTTTATATCCCGCCCTTCTCTCTGAATCAGAGACTCAGAGCGGCTTACAATCTCCTCTATCTTCTTCCCCCACAACAGACACCCTGTGGGGTGGGTGCAGCTGAGAGAGGTCTCCCAGAAGCTTCCCTTTCAAGAGCAACTCTTGCGAGAGCTATGGCTAACCCAGGGTCATTCCAGCGGCTGCAAGTGGAGGAGGGGGAATCAAACCCGGTTCTCCCAGATAAGATGACGAAGAAGGTGAAGATATTGGATTTCTATCCCGCCCTCCACTCCGAATCTCAGAGTCTCAAAACAGCTCACAATCTCCTTCCTCCCCCACAACAGACACCCTGTGAGGTGGGAGGGGCTGAGAGGGCTCTCACAGCAGCTGCCCTTTCAAAGACAACCTCTGCTAGAGCTATGGCTGACCCAAGGCCATTCCAGCAGGTACAAGTCCACACACTTAACCTCTACACTAAACTTTTGATCTCCAACCAAATTATAACAAAAGTTATTTTTATTGAAAATACAAATAAGATTCAAATATTACAGTGTAAATGATGTTGGATGCTAAAGGTCAAGGTAGTCCTCTGTGCAAGCACCAGTTGTTTCCGACTCTGGGGTGACGTCGCATCATGTTTTTATGGCAGATTTTTTACAGGATGGTTTGCTATTGCCTTCCCCAGTCATCTACACTTTCCCCCCAGCAATCTGGATACTCATTTTACCGACCTCATAAGGGTGGAAGGCTGAGTCAACCATGAGCCAGCTACCTGAACCCAGCTTCCACCAGGATCGAATGCTACAAGGGCTAAAAACCCGTTCCAAAATTCATAAGCCAAATTAATGCAACGCTCTTCTGAGGGTAAAGTCCAAATAGTATCTTCTGAAGGTGATTAGTCTAATTAGGTAGAAATTGAGCTTGACTCCTTCTGCAACAAGGCAGTACTCATAGTTCTCCGTTTCACAATAACTTTATATAGCTTCTCCGCATATACTCATAACACTTGGCAAGAAATGGCAAAAATGCTCACACTTACGGTTCTCCTTCGATAGCTTTTAGGAGAACTGTAAGCGTAAGCATTCCGGATGGAAATACAAATTGAAATTCAAAAAAGTTTGAACATCAGACTTGCTGTGTCACCAGAGACAATGCTATTAGGAATTTTCCCAATGAGCATGGACAAAACAATGCATGAATTACTCAGTTACATGCTAATAGCAGCCAGAGTAATACTTGCAGCTAAGAAGAAGAAGAAGAAGAAGATATTGGATTTATATCCCGCCCTCCACTCTGAAGGGTCTCAGAGCGGCTCACAGTCTCCTTTACCTTCCTCCCCCCCACAATAGACACCCTGTGAGGTGGGTGGGGCTGAGAGAGCTCTCACAGCAGCTGCCCTTTCAAGGACAACCTCTGCCAGAGCTATGGCTGACCCAAGGCCATGCTAGCAGGTGCAAGTGGAGGAGTGGGGAATCAAACCCAGTTCTCCCAGATAAGAGTCCGCACACTTAACCACTACACCAAACTGGCTCTTAACCACTACACCAAAGTGGAAAAGTGAAAGCTGCCCAACTCTGGAGAAGAAATTCTGCATGACAACTTTATAATGGTCGTTAGGATATTACTTATATTACATCATACAGTAGAATAAACTAGAAAGCATGAGGATATTATAATTATTGACAGAGTTTCTAATGGGCAGCTATCCAAGTCCTCTTAAAAAAAAAAAAAAGTAAAGGTAGTCCCCTGTGCAAGCACCAGTCGTTTCCTACTCTGGGGTGACGTCGCATCACGACTTTTTCACGGCAGACTTTTTACAGGGTGGTTTGCCATTGCTTTCTCCAGTCATCTGCACTCCCCACCCCCTCAGCAAGCTGGGGACTCACTTTACTGACCTCGGAAGGATAGAAGGCTGAGTCAACCTGGAGCCGGCTACCTGAACCCAGCTTCCGCCGGGATCAAACTCAGGTCATGAGCGGAGCTTACTGCAGCTTTACCCCTCTGTGTCACAGGGCTCCTCTGCCCTCTAAACAATCATATTATATCATGCTAGTCATATATTCTCTTATATACAGGCTTCATTTTGTGCAGGAGCTCACAGAAGCGGAGCTCCAGAAGCTCTAAATTTTATTGTGCTCTTTCTTTCTTAACCCCCCCCCCCACCACCACCACCACCACCAAAAAAGACTTGCTTCTGGGCCCCATTGTTTGAACCCCCTGTGAAATTTGCGCTGAACTCTAAGATTTGACAAACTTTCAACTGTTCCTCCCCCCCCCCCCCACAAAAAATAGGGAAATAACCAAAACATCTAAAGCAGACAGATGGATATCTGCATTATGCTACTGTGACCACATAGCAGAAAGTAATTTTAAAAGTATGTCGGGAGTAAGCAGGGGTCATTTCATAGGAAAAAAGGGGCTGGTGCTCATTAGCACAACTCATTTGCATAATATTTGCACATGCAACACATCTTGCTGCATCGGCCACACACCCCCGACATCACCGAAAGGTGTACTAAATTGTCAGCTCAGCATCAACCTTAAAATGCTTCTTGAATTATAATTGTCATAATAAGACCTTACTCCCATCATAGGCTTATGTTACTATGCTAATGTGTTGTTGTTCAGTCGCACAGTCGAGTCCGACTCTTTGCGACCCCGTGGACCAAGTCACGCCAGGCCCTCCTGTCTTCCACCATCCTCCAAAGTCTGCTCAAATTCGTGGTTGTTACATCACTAACACTGTCCAGCCATCTCCTCTTTTGCCGTCCCCTTCTTCTTCTGCCTTCTGTCATTCCCAGCATTCTCCAGATTCCAGTCATACGCTAAAACATTGTGTTATATCATGTATTTGTTAAACTAATTGCTATACATTCCTCTTACATAGTCATACATCAAGAAATATCTTAGCATTTGTAAAACTGCGTATATATTCTGTAATTATAACAAAGCTTACTTAATAATGCTTTCCCCCCTTTCCCCTATTTTTCTTTTTTTTTCTGTATAAAAAAGAGAGAATGTGTCAGAACACAAATTAGCTACCCTAAGGGGAAGCAATTCCCTGAGTAGCTGTAGCGGGTGTGCTTTCCCGGAGTATTCTGCAACTTTGCATCTTGGGAGTGATTAATGCATCCCATCATGCCTAGTGCAGAAGCTGATTGGAAGAGGACAAAAAGAGAAGAGTGACTCATGCAGAGGTGCGGCAGTCACGATAGAGGGAGAACCCAATTCCCCAAACTGTTTGATTCAAGACCAATCCCACCACCTCGATTTCATTTTCTCTCGTCTCAGAGGTAACCCTGAGAGATGAGTATTTACTTTCCCCGTTTCCCCGTGCTAAATTGTCCTGGTGAAAAATGGGTTCATTTTGGGAGGGGGGTGGATTGTTCTTTTTTAGGCAGAGGCACCACATTTTCAGTATAGCATCCAGTACCTCTCCTCAAAACACCCTCCAAGCTTTAAAAAGATTGGATCAGGGGGTCCAATTCTATGAGCCCCAAAACAAGTTGCCCCTATCCTTCATTGTTTCCAATGGAGGCAAGACATTTAAAACAGATGTATCAAATGTGGCTCAGGGGCCAAATGAGACCCCTGGAGGGCTCCTATCAGGCCCCGAGCAACTGACTGTCATCTGCTTCCTTCTCCCTTCCTTCTCTGCTTCCTTATGCACCACAGCTTGCTTTGCTAGACTTGTTCAATTGCACAGGAGCTACAGAACAAAACCTCTATTTCCTCCATTGGCTGAGGTTCCTCCCTTGGGGAGGAGGGAGGGAGGGATAGCTGGCTTTGGCAGGTTCTCTCAATCACACAGCAGAAGGGGGAACAGGAATAAAAAAGATTTCGCAGTTCCGTTTCTGAATTATACAAAAATGGATAACTCATAAAAAGCAAAAAAAAAAAATCCATATAAATAAGTTCCAGCAAATTACTATTTTTGATCTGTTAACATATTCTCATTTTAACAATCAAATTTCTGCTAATACGTAGTTTCACGCTACTAACATTGCCTGTGAAAGACAAAATGATCACAGTATGTCTAGCCAAATATAGAAGGGATCCAAAGGCTCTCTGTGTTTTGTACCAATCTCTCCTTCAGGAGAGAAGAAAGTTTGTCCAGCTCAACTGTCTCTAGTATTTTTCCAATTACGGTAGTTCTTGTTTTCTTAGGATGCCTAGATGCTTCCATCTTTTTGCAAGTAAAAGTCTAGCAGCAGTAATAATGTGTATCAGCAAATCTCTTACTTCTTTTGAGTGTTAATGTTTTAAGCACGTTTTTATTTTAAACTCTTTAAAAAATCTTTATGCTTATCTGCGTCCTTATAAAGCTTATATCTCGGCTACCTGGCATTACATTTATGACATCCGTATCTCAGCCCAACAAGGTCTCATTTACATTGGATCTGGCCCAACTGAGTTCAATTCTTCTGATTTAAAAAGTGTGCCGTCTCCTGATTTAAAAAGTGTGCAGCCCTGCGGCACGGAGTGGTAAAGCTGCAGTACTGCAGTCCAAGCGCTCTGCTCACAACCTGAGTTCGATCCCGGCGGAAGCTGGGTTCAGGTACCTGGCTCCAGGTTGACTCAGTCTTCCATCGTTCCGAGGTCGGTAAAATGAGTACCCAGCTTGTTGGGGGGGGGGGGAATGTAGATGACTGGAGAAGGCAATGGCAAACCACCCTGTAAAAAGTCTGCTGTAAAAACATGATGCAACAGTCACGCAGAGTCGGAAACAACTGGTGCTTGCACAGAAGACCACCTTTACCTTTTTTACCCTTTAAATGTGAGAGCCAGAACTCCTGTTGGAGTTCAATGATGCTTGTCACAACCTTGCTCCTGGCTCCACCCCCAAAGTCTCCTGGCTCCACCCCCAAAGTCCCCAGATATTTTTTGAATTGGATCTGGCAACCTAATCTGTTCTACTGCTTCGGACCGATACGGATGCCCGCCAGGATGGAAGAAACAAGCGACGCTCGATCCAACAATACTGACTTCCACCTCTTTTGCCCAATGGATCCCTCATCTTTCCGACTATTCCCTCCCCTCCATTATCCCATCCATCACTGAGCCTCTTGCCTCAGGGAACAGGGGACAGACTTCCAAAGATATGGAATGGTTTGAGAAGCTGTGCCTGGTTTCCGTCTCTTCGAAGTATGCATGTCGACCTGGAAGGTGAAACATTGGGAGGGGCACTGGTTGCCAATCCCCAGTGGGGTGTATAGTACGCCTCTTATCAATTTCCTATCTTCAAAAGTCCAACCGAAAACACCTACACAAAATATTGCAAGTCTTTTTGCTGGTAGCAAAAATTCTCAGATAAGTCCAGATTTGCACAATGGATGCAGAGGATACTCCGACACAATTTTAAGTACCACAATCGGCTTTCAGGCATAACTGGCCTATGCTGTTAACAGTGAAGGTTGGAGTGAATTGAATAAGAATATTATAGAAGTATGAGGAGTAAAGCAAATCAGTGGTGCAAACTGGAGCTTGGATAAAGCATTAAGAACATAAGAGAAGCCATGTTGGATCAGGCCAATGGCCCATCCAGTCCAACACTCTGTGTCACATAAGAACATAAGAGAAGCCATGTTGGATCAGGCCAATGGCCCATCCAGTCCAACACTCTATGTCACATAAGAGAAGCCATGTTGGATCAGGCCAATGGCCCATCCAGTCCAACACTCTATGTCACATAAGAGAAGCCATGTTGGATCAGGCCAATGGCCCATCCAGTCCAACACTCTGTGTCACATAAGAACATAAGAGAAGCCATGTTGGATCAAGCCAATGGCCCATCCAGTCCAACACTCTGTGTCACATAAGAACATAAGAGAAGCCATGTTGGATCAGGCCAATGGCCCATCCAGTCCAACACTCTAAGTCACATAAGAGAAGCCATGTTGGATAAGGCCAATGGCCCATCCAGTCCAACACTCTATGTCACATAAGAACATAAGAGACGCCATGTTGGATCAGGCCAATGGCCCATCCAGTCCAACACTCTAAGTCACAAAAGAACATAAAAGAAGCCATGTTGGATCAGGCCAATGGCCCATCCAGTCCAACACTCTGTGTCACATAAGAACATAAGAGAAGCCATGTTGGATCAGGCCAGTGTCCCATCCAGTCCAACACTATGTGTCACACAGTGGCCAATATATGTGTGCGTGTATATATACGCACACACACACACACACACACATATATATATATACTGTGCCTAATAGCCACTGATGGAGCTCTGTTCCATATTTTTATCCAATCCCCTCTTAAAGCTGGCTATGCTTGCAGCTGCCACCAAATGCGAAACAGGACTATGGAAGGTGCCCCTATCCTTCATTACTTCCAAATGGAGGGAAGGCATTTAAAAGGAGCGAGGTCCCTTTAAATGTGATGGCCTGAACTCCCTTTGGAGTTCAATTGTGCTTGTCACAACCTTGTTCCTGGCTCCTGGCTCCACCCCCTAAGTCTCCTGGCTCCACCCCCTAAGTCTCCTGGCTCCACCCCCAAAAGTCCCCAGATATTTATTGGGCCAGACCTGGTAACCCTACTTGCACAGTTAGACTCAAAAGAAGCCCACCCCCAAAAAAATATGGACGTGCAATTTTTCGACTTTAATCTGAGACCCCTTTAACTGGATCTGCCTGGGATCCAACTGGGGACCTTTCGTGTGCAACGTGTGTCGTGTGTGTTATAGCTGAGCATGTCTTACAAACCGTTTAAAGCAAATACATTCAAGTGCAAGCTTTAATTCAGAGAGACTCTAATTCCAGTATCAGAAATCTGAGGGAAGTCATTCCGATGAGAAACATTTCTAACGAACAGCCTCGTCTCAGTTCCCCTGGAGGTGATACGTTTCAGTGGGACGTGATGAGGCAGAAAGCAGAGTTTCTCCAAACAAGGCGCTCGGAAACGTCAATATTTGGTTTCCAACGTTCCCAAGGTTTTTGCCCCGAGTCAAGACGGCCTAGAACCTCCTCCCTCTTTGGGATGGAAGGAAGAACTCATTACTGCCTTCCCGCCTTTGAGCGATTCCCTCCCACGTACTTCTGTGGCACGATCAATTAAGCGCACGGTTAAAACTTCGAAGCCTCTTCTCACTCGTATTCTGGGATGATCTCCATCTCGCCTGGTACCTTGCCAAGGTTTAATAGTTTTGATGCCCGAACTATCTGTTCCCGTATAATCCTATTATAATATTTTTAACCAAAGAGATCTCTTCTCTCTCTTCCCTTTCCCCCAGGAGAAAAGGTGTCTGTCAAGAAGGAATTTCCCTTTTGCTCTTGTGACGTGGGCCAGGCGGTAAATTGCTGCCCCAAGTCGATGGAGACATCTCTGATGGCTGGGCTCTGTGGGAACCAGAAGAAGAAGATATTGGATTTATATCCCGCCCTCCACTCCGAAGAGTCTCAGAGCGGCTCACAGTCTCCTTTGCCTTCCTCCCCCACAACAGACACCCTGTGAGGTAGATGAAGATATTGGATTTATATCCTGCCCTCCACTCCGAAGAGTCTCAGAGCGGCTCACAATCTCCTTTCCCTTCCTCCCCCACAACAGACACCCTGTGAGGTAGATGAAGATATTGGATTTATATCCCGCCCTCCACTCCGAAGAGTCTCAGAGCGGCTCACAATCTCCTTTCCCTTCCTCCCCCACAACAGACACCCTGTGAGGTGGGTGGGGCTAAGAGAGCTCTTACAGCAGCTGCCCTTTCAAGGACAACCTCTGCCAGGGCTATGGCTGACCCAAGGCCATTCCAGCAGGTGCAAGTGGAGGAGTGGGGAATCAAACCCGGTTCTCCCAGATAAGAGTCCACACACTTAACCACTACACTAAACTGGCTCTCACACCAAACTGGCTATAATTCTAGTCAGACAGAAGAAGATGACAGAAGAAGATTTATATCCCGCCCTCTACTCCAAATCTCAGAGTCTCAGAGCGTCTCACAATCTCTTTTAACTTCCTTCCCCACAGCAGACACCCGGTGAGGTGGGTGGGGTTGAGACAGCTCTCCCAAAAGCTGCCCTTTCAAGGACAGCTCTGCGAGAGCTATGAACCGGGGAATCAAACCCGGTTCTCCCAGATGAGAGTCCGCACACTTAACCACTACACCAAACTGGCTCTCGGCCGGTTTGAATGCTCAGAGCAGAGAATCAAGGTTTTAAAATGTATTTTAAAACATTTCTAGCTTGCCTTTCCGCAGCACAGACCAAGGCAGCTAAAAACGGCAAAACAGACTCTTTTAGAATAATCATAGAATCATAGAGTTGGGAGGGCCACACAGGCTGCCTAATCCAACCAGTGTTCCCTCTAAGCTGAGTTAAGTGTGAGCTAGCTCACAGGTTTTTTTAACCTCCGGCTCACGTATTTGTTGCCTTCGCTCAGGAAAAATGGCCCAAAGCAAACAAATTTATGCAGCAGCTCACAATTTTAATGCCAGTAGCTCACAAAGTAGAATTTCCGCTCAAAAGACTCCACAGCTTAGAGGGAGTATTGAATCCAACCCCCTACTCAATGCAGGATCAGCTTAGAGTGTGGGTGACCAAACTGTGGCTCGGGAGCCATATGTAACATATGGTGCGGCTCTTAAAGCCCCCACAGCCCCACTGGCTGGCTTGGAGAAGGCATTTATTTCTTTAAATCACTTCTCCAAATCAAGCCAGCATTTAAAGTTGCTTGCTTTCCACCTCTGCCTCCCCATCTATTTTCCTTCCTTCCACCCTTTCTTCCTTCCGCCCTCCCTCCCTCTCTCCCTGTCTTGTGGCTCTCAAACATCTGGTGTTCATGTCTTGTAGCTCTCAAATGTCTGACAAGTTATTCTATGTGGCTCTTACATTAAGCGAGTTTGGGCATTCCAGACAAGTGTTTGTCCAGCCACTACTTGAAGACTGCCTGTGAGAGGGAGCTCACCACCTCCCTTGGCAGCCAATTCCACTATTGAACAAATCTAACTGTGAGAGATTAGGCCAAAGCCTGACTTGAGTTTGATGGCCTCTTCCTGCCAACTCCCAGAGAGGAAAGGGAAAAGGAAAGGTCCCCTGTGCAAGCACCAGTCGTTTTCGACTCTGGAGTGATGCTGCTTTCACAACTTTTTCACGGCAGACTTTTGACGAGGTGGTTTGCCGTTGCTTTCCCCGGTCATTACACTTTCACCCCAGCAAGCTGGGTACTCGTTTGACCGACCTCGGAAGGATGGAAGGCCGAGTCAACCTCGAGCTCGCTACCTGAACCAACTTCCGCTGGAATCGAACTCAAGTCGTGAGCAGAGGGTTCTGACTGCAGTACTGCAGCTTTACCACTCTGCACCATGGGGCTCTAACTCCCAGATGTTGATCGTTTTCGCACTCACCTTCCGCCGGCGCGACCCCCCTCTTCACCGCGCAGGATCTGCGCGGATTTCGCACTAAACGCTGCGGAGCAGCCAGAAAAGCAGGAAGCTCCCGGCGCAAAAGCCACTCAAACTGAAACCGCCAAAAAGCAGTTTGGCGTTTGCGCGGCTTTTGCGACGGGAGCTTCCGGCGTTTCTGGCTGCTCCGCAGCGTTTAGTGCGAAATCCGCGCAGATCCTGCGTGGTGAAGAGGGGGGTCGCGCTGGCGGAAGGTGAGTGCGAAAACGACCGTTGTTGTTCAGTCGCACAGTCGAGTCCGACTCTTTGCGACCCCATGGACCAAGTCACGCCAGGCCCTCCTGTCTTCCATCATCCTCTGAAGTCTGCTCAGATTTGTGTTTGTTACATCAGTCACGCTGTCCAGCCATCTCATCTTTTGCCGTCCCCTTCTTCTTTGGCCTTCTGTCTTTCCCAGCATCGGGATCTTCTCCAGGGAGTGCTCCCTTCTCATTTGGTAGCCAAAGTATTTGAGCTTCAGCTTCAGCATCTGACCTTCCAGGGAACAGTCTGGGTTGATTTCCCTTTGGTTGATTTGTTCTTCTTGCAGTCCAAGGGACTCTCGAGAGTCTTCTCCAAATAACCATATAACTGCCAGATAACCATAGCCTAAAATGGCATTTCTCCACATACTGTAAAACAGTTTTTCCTAATATCCAGCCAGTACCTTCCCACCCTTCATTTAGTTTTTATAATTTTTATTGATTTTAACTACAAAAAGAAGAAGCATAGATACATAAAGAGGGGAAGGGGTGTGTAACGATTGGTAAAGCAAAAATAGGAAAACACTGTGTAATTTACAAAGCAAGAATAAATGCAGCCACTCTTATTATACTTTCAGTTCATTGGAACATCACAAACACAGGGAGGGATGGTGGCTCAGTGGTGGAGCATCCGCTGGGTAAGCAGAAGGTCCCAGGTTCAATCCCTGGCATCTCCAACTAAAAGGGTCCAGGCAGGTAGGCGTGAAAAACCTCAGCTTGAGACCCTGGAGAGCCACTGCCAGTCTGAGTAGACAATACTGACTTTAGGGGAGAGGAGGGGGGGCCATGGTAGAGCATCTGCTTGGTAAGCAGAAGGTCCCAGGTTCAATCTCCGGCATCTCCAACTAAAAGGGTCTAGTCAAGTAGGCATGAAAAACCTCAGCTTGAGACCCTGGAGAGCTGCTGCCAGTCAGGTGAGGGACGGTGGCTCAGTGGAAGAGCATCTGCTTGGGAAGCAGAAGGTCCCAGGTTCAATCTCTGGCATCTCCAAAAAAGGGTCCAGGCAAGTAGGCGTGAAAAACCTCAGCTTGAGACCCTGGAGAGCCATGAATGGGGCTGTGGCTCAGTGGTGAAGCATCTGCTTGGGAAGCAGAAGGTCCCAGGTTCAATCACCGGCATCTCCAAAAAAGGGTCCAGGCAGGTAGGCGTGAAAAACCTCAGCTTGAGACCCTGGAGAGCCGCTGCCAGTCTGAGTAGACAAGACTGACTTGGATGGACCGAGGGTCTGATTCAGTGGAAAGCAGCTTCATATGTTCTTCATATGTTCACAACTTTCAACCAAAACACAGTGGTTCTTCGCTGAGCTCAACATACATAGTCATTCCAGATAAAAATGCAATGCTATACAGGTACAATATCTTGCTGACTAAAAATGTCCTGTTTCTTGGTAGACGCAAGTGTACCATTTATTCAAGTGTAGTGAGGGTAGCAATCCTCAATCCCCCAGGTACGGCGACACGGGGCCAAGGTTCCTTCCGTGTTTCATACGCCACTTCCACTGGCCGGCTGTATTTTTTCCGGAACCCATGCTTAGGCAACAGCTCTCACAACGCTTACATGTCTCATCTGCACGCTTGGTTCTCTATTTCCCTAAAGTATGGAGAACCAAATGTGCAGATGAGACATGTAAGCTATGTGAGAGCTGTTGCCTAAGAAGAAGAAGAAGAATTGCAGATTTATACCCCGCCCTTCTTCCTGAATCAGAGACTCAGACCGGCTTACAATCTCCTTTATCTTTTCCCCCCACAACAGACACCCTGTGAGGTGGGTGGGGCTGGAGAGGGCACTCACAGCAGCTGCCCTTTCAAGGACAACTCCTACAAGAGTTGTGGCTGACCCAAGGCCATTCCAGCAGGTGCAAGTGGAGGAGTGGGGAATCAAACCCGGTTCTCCCAGATAAGAATGCACACACTTAACCACTACACCAAACTGGCTCTCCAGTAAGCACGGGTTCTGGAAAAAAATAGAGGCGGCCAGTGGAAGTGGCGTATGAAACATGGAAGCAGAGGCGTCACTAGGGTGGGTTGCACCCTGGGGTGTAACTGATTCAAGTCACCCCCCCCCCATTGGGCATCACCCCTTTTGGAGGGCTGCGTCACCCCCTCCGCACACAACCCCGCCCACTTCACATGGCCCCTCCCTCATCCGTAATCCAAGATACCAGTTTTGCAGCATTTAAGTTTCCCCCACTCACCCACACGCTTTTAGCTGAGCCGGCGGCAGCGCGGCCCCGGTTTCAGAATCCCGGCCAGCCCACACACAGCAGCAGCGTTCTAGTCCCAGGGCCAGCCCCTTCCTGTTGGGGGGGGGGTCATGGGTCAGTGCCTGGGGCCAATGAGAATGCTCTGGGGGAGGGCCGATGGCCCCCTTGGCCCCACCCTAGTGATGCCGCTGCATGGAAGGAACCTTGGCTCCGTGTTGCCGTACCTGTGAGATAGAGGACTGCTACCCTCACTACACTTGAATAAATGGTACACTACCAAGAAACAGGACATTTTTAGTCAGCAAGATATTGTATCTGTATAGCATTGCATATTGATCTGGAACGACTATGTATGTTGAGTTCAGTGAAGAGCCACTGTATTTTGGTTGAAAGATGTGTTTGTGATGTTCCAATGAACTGAAAGCTTAATAAGAGTGGTTGCATTTATTCTCGCTTTGTAAATTACACAGTGTTTTCCTATTTTTGCCTTATCAATCCCCAGGTTGGGGCAGGGGATTCCCCTGAGTTGGAGGTGCTCCGCCCACTTCAGGGTCATTAAAAAGTGGGGGGGAGGGAAACGTCTGCTGGCCACTCCATTATTCCCTACGGAGATCGATTCCCATAGGGTATAACGGAAAATTGATTTGTGGGTATCTGGGGCTCCAGAGAGGCTATTTTTTGAGGTAGAGGCACCAAATGCTCAGCATAGCATCTGGTGCCTCTCCTCAAAAAAACCCCTCCAAGTTAAAAAAAAAAAAAAAAGATTGGACTGGTGGGGGTCCAATTCTATGAGCCCCAAAGAAGATACCCCTGTCCTTCATTATTCCAAACAGAGGGAAGGGATTTAAAAGGTGTGTGGCCCCTTCAAATGTGAAGGCCAGGGCTCCTTTTGGAGTTCTGTTGTGTTTGTCACACCCTTGCTCCAGGCTCCACCCCCTAAATCCTCAGAGGTTCCCTGAGTTGGACTTGGCAACCCTAAGTAGAACAAATATCCTGACCTGGATGACCCAGGCTAGCCTGATCTTAACATAAGAACATAAGAGAAGCCATGTTGGATCAGGCCAACGGCCCATCAAGTCCAACACTCTGTGTCACACAGTGGCAAAAAATTTTATATACACACATACACTGTGGCTAATAGCCACTGATGGACCTGTGCTCCATATATTTATCTAAACCCTTCTTGAAGGTGGCTATACTTGTGGCCGCCACCACCTCCTGTGGCAGTGAATTCCACATGTTAATCACCCTTTGGGTGAAGAAGTACTTCCTTTTATCCGTTTTAACCTTGTCAGATCTCAGCAGATACGCAGGGATGACCCTCGACAGAATGGGATGGGAGCCCTTCCAGGAATACCAGGGTCATGACGCAGAAGCAGGTAGTCACAAACCATCTCTGAACCTCTCTTGCCTTGAAAACCACGCTGGGTTACCCTGAGTCAGTCGCTCCCTTGAACATCTTCACAGTCCTTGGCCAGTCTTCAAAACTGAGGCCCCGTTTAGAACTGCCAGTTCTGCCTTGGGAAATCCCTAGAGATTTGGGGGCGGACCCTGAGGAGAGAGCAGCTGCCATTTCCCCTGGGGGAACCGATCTCTGTAATCCAAAGATCAGTTGTAATTCCAGGAAAACGTCGGGCTAGGGGAAGGCAAAACGAGGAGACGTCAACCCTACCTCTATCCCCTGCGGGAAGTTCTAAACCCAGCCAAAAGACCATGTTCCCCTTCTCTTGCAGAAACTGGACTGCAAGCATTCCAGCAGCATGGTTCACTGAGCATTTTAATTTCTTTACTTATCCTAAAGCATTATTTGTTTCCTTTGCTTGATTGAGGAACTGTCCAAAAAGCCTGTTGGCTGTTGGACTTTACCATTACAAGTAATATCTCTCCATCAGGCGGAAGCAGGAAAAACATTTGGCAGCTATATTGAACATATGAAGCTGCCTTATACTGAATCAGACCTTTGGTCCATCAAAGTCAGTCTTGTCTTCTCAGACTGGCAGCGGCTCTCCAGGGTCTCAAGCGGAGGTTTTTCACACCTATTTGCCTGGACCCTTTTTGGGAGATGCCAGGGAATGAACCTGGGACCTTCTGCTTCCCAAGCAGATGCTCTACCACTGAGCCACCGTCCCTCCCCAAAAATTTTTAAGGAAGGAAGAAATTATTGGATCTATATCCCACCCTACACCCCGAATCTCAGAGGGGCCACAATCTCCTTCACCTCCCCCCACCCACACAACAGACACCCTGCGAGGTAGCCGGGGCCAAGAGAGCTCCCACAGCAGCTGCCCACCCAAGGACAACTCCCACCAGACCTATGGCTGACCTATTGGGACATATTAAGTACTTCTCATCTAAGCATTACACCAGCCGAACCAAACCACCTTGGAGTCTTAAGTGTCACCAGGTGTGCAGCAAATTAGGCTGGGCCTTGTGATTCCATCGAGGGTTGCCAGGCTCCAGGCAGGAACTGGAGATCCCATAAGAACATAAGAGAAGCCATGTTGGATCAGGCCAATGGCCCATCCAGTCCAACACTCTGTGTCACATAAGAACATAAGAGAAGCCATGTTGGATCAGGCCAATGGCCCATCCAGTCCAACACTCTGAGACACATAAGAACATAAGAGAAGCCATGTTGGATCAGGTCAGTGGCCCATCCAGTCCAACAATATGTCACGTAAGAACATAAGAGAAGCCATGTTGGATCAAGCCAATGGCCCATACAGTCCAACACTCTGTGTCACATAAGAGAAGCCATTTTGGATCATGCCAATGGCCCATCCAGTCCAACACTCTGTGTCACATACGAACATAAGAGAAGCCATGTTGGATCAGGCCAGTGGCCCATCCAGTCGAACATTCTGTTTCACATAAGAACATAAGAGAAGCTATGTTGGATTAGGCCAATGGCCCCTCCAGTCCAACACTCTGTGTCACATAAGAACTTAAGAGAATCCATGTTGGATCAAGCCAATGGCCCATCCAGTTCAACACTCTGTTTCATACAGTGGCCAAAGAAACAACAAAACAGGTGACATCAGGAGGTCCATCAGTGGGGCCAGGACACTAGTTGTTCAGTCGCACAGTCAAGCCCGACTCTTTGTGACCCCGTGGACAAAGTCACGCCAGGCCCTCCTGCCTTCCACCATCCTCCAAAGTCTGCTCAAATTCATGTTTGTTACATCCGTAACGCTGTCCAGCCAGCTCATCTTTTGCCGTCCCCTTCTTCTTTTGCCTTCTGTCTTTCCCAGCATCAGGGTCTTTTCCAGTGAGTGCTCCCTTCTCATTTGGTGGCCAAAGTATTGGAGCTGCAGCTTCATCATCTGACCTTCCAGGGAACAGTCTGGGTTGATTTCCCTTAGGACTGACTGATTTGATCTTCTAGAACTAGAGGCCCTCCCAAAAGGCAAAAAGGCAAATGCAATTTTGGGCCATATCAACAGAAGTATAGTGTCCAGATCACTTAAGGTGATGGTATCACTTTACTCTGCCCTGGTAAGACCTCACCTGAAGCATTGTGTTCAGTTTTGGGCACCACATTTTTTAGAAGAACATAGATGATCTGGAACTGGTCCAGAGGAGGGTAACGAAGATGATAAACAAAGATGGTCTGGAGACCAAGTCCTACAAAGAAAGGTTGAAGGAGCTGGGCACATTTAGCCTGGAGAGGAGGCGGCTGAGAGGTGATATGATCACCAAGTACTTGAAGGGCTGTCATACAAAGGATGGTGTGGAATTGTTTTCTGTGGCCCCAGAAGGAAGGACCAGAACCAACGGTTCTACTCAGTCGTCTACTCAGACTGCCGGCTGCTCTCCAGGGTCTCAGGCTGAGGTCATTCACATCACCTATTGGCTGTTCCTTTTAATAGGAGATGCCAAGGATTGAACCTAGGACCTTCTGCACACCAAGCGGATGCTCTACCACTGAGCCACAGCCCCGCCCCAAAACTGGGCCTTTCTACTGCTTTTGCCATGACTCCGAGCCTGCCTCCCACCACACGCCTGCAAACAGGGGTCGTTTTGTAGAAAAAAATAGAGATTGTTATGCAGCTGCACCTACTATTCAATGGACAAGGTGGGAAGGAGGAGGTGGACCTCTCAGAAAGGCTCAGGAGCTGCGCTCCTCTGAGCTCCCGCTGAATCCGAGGCCTGCCTGCAAATATTAAGAACATAAGAGAAGCCATGTTGGATCAGGCCAATGGCCCATCCAGTCCATCACTCTGTGTCACACAGTGGCCAAAAAAACCAGGTACCATCAGGATGTCCACCAGTGGGGCCAGGACACTAGAAGCCCTCCCACTGTGCCCCTCCCCAAGCACCATGATCACCATCTTCAAGTACTTGAAGTGCTGTCGTATAGAAGATGGTGTGGAATTGTCTTCTGTGGCCACAGAAGGTCAGACCAGAACCAGTGGGTTGAAATTAAATCAAAAGAGTTTCCAGCTCAACATTAGGAAGAACTTCCTGACCGTTAGAGCGGTTCCTCAGTGGAACAGGCTTCCTCAGGAGGTTGTGGGCTCTCCTTCCTTGGAGGTTTTTAAACAAAGTCTAGATGGCCATCTGAAACCAATGGAGATCCTCTGACTTTAGGGGAAGGTATTTGGAAGCTGGGTTCAGGTAGCCGACTCGAGGTTGACTCAGCCTTCCATCCATTTGAGGTTGGTCAAATGAGTCCCCAGCTTGCTGGGGCGCGGGGGAAGCGTAGATGACTGGGGAAGGCAATGGCAAACCACCCCATAAAAAGTCTGCCGTGAAAACGTTGTGAAAGCAACATCACCCCAGAGTCGAAAACGACTGGTGCTTGCGCAGGGGACTACCTTGACCTTATTTGTGAGTTTCCTGCATTGTGCAAGGGGTTGGACTAGATGACTCTGGAGGTCCCTTCCAACTCTATGATTCTATGCTGCCCCCCAAACATAAAGAAAAAAGAGAATCTCCCAGAACTGCAACTGATCTCCGGACAACAAAGCTCAGTTCCCCTGGAGAAAATGGCTGCTTTGGAGGCAAAATTGTATGACCTTTTACCTTGCTGAGGTCTGTCCCCTTTCCAAACCACCCTTCCCCAGGCTCCATTTCCCCCCCCCCCACCAAATCTTCAGGTGTTTCCTAGCAGGAGTTGGCAACCCAAGTAATGGTAGAGTCTTTTTCCTCCAATGCAAAGAGCTTTCTGTTGAACATAACATCAGAACATAAGAGAAGCCATGTTGGATCAGGCCAATGGCCCATCCAGTCCAACACTCTGTGTCACATAAGAGCATAAGAGAAGCCATGTTGGATCAGGCCAGTGGCCCATCCAGTCCAACACTCTGTGTCACATAAGAACATAAGAGAAGCCATGTTGGATCAGGCCAATGGCCCATCCAGTCCAACACTCTGCGTCACATAAGAGAAGCCATGTTGGATCAGGCCAATGGCCCATCCAGTCCAACACTCTGCGTCACATAAGAGAAGCCATGTTGGATCAGGCCAATGGCCCATCCAGTCCAACACTCTGTGTCACATAAGAACATAAGAGAAGCCATGTTGGATCAGGCCAGTAGCCCATCCAGTCCAACACTCTGTGACACATAAGAACATAAGAGAAGCCATGTTGGATCAGGCAATGGCCCTTCCAGTCCAACACTCTGTGTCACACGGTGGCCCCAAAAAAATTATACATACACACACACACACACACTGTGGCTAACAGCCACTGATGGACCTCTGCTCCATATTTTTATCCATTCCCCTCTTGAAGCTGGCTATGCTTATAGCCGCCACCACCTCCTGTGGCAGTGAATTCCACATGTTAATCACCCTTTGGGTGAAGAAGTACTTCCTTTTATCCATTTTAACCCGACTGATTCAAGGAGCCTTTGGTGGCACTTTCTCATGGTAGAATTTTGCTCGGTTGAAATCTCCACCGTTAGCAGAGCAGAACTGAAGGATCCGACCAAACGTAGCAAACCTCTGGGGCGCTAATACTAGTTCAGAAATAAGTCAAGGTACCTGGGGGAACTCAGTGGCTGAGACAAAAGGCAAACCCTTATGTTTAACTTTGGGGACGAATTTGCTGTCCAATCGAAGTGGCAGCCATTTTGTGGTTGGCCCCACCTCCTGCAACAGCCATTTTGTGATGGTACCCGCCACCCTGTGTCAGAATTCCACAGATGCCCACAGACTCAAAAACTTTGGGGACCCTTGCCTTACAAAAGCATAGGGTACAGACCAATGCATCCTCTAAGCTGTGGGATCTTGTGAGCAAAAATTCTACTTTGTGAGCTGCGGGCATTAAAGTTGTGAGCTAGGGTAAAAAGTAGCTTGCTCCGGGGCCATTTTCCCTGAGCTAAGACAAAAATGTGCGAGCCAGAGGCCAAGAAAACTGAGCTAACTCACACTAACACAGCTTAGAGGAAACACTAGTACAGACTGCTTGAGGTGGGTGGCCATGTTAGTCTGTCTGTAACAGCAGAAAAAGTCCAACAGCGCCTTAAAGGCGAACAAGGTTTGTGGCGGGAAGAGCTTTCCTAAATCACTGCTCAGTTCTTCGGATGCCCTTGACTCATGGAAGCTCCTACGTCATCACAAATTTTGTTAGTTTTTAAGGTCCTGTTGCGCTTTTACACTTTTCTAGGGTACAAATGTAATCGATAAACATGTGGAGGTGCAATCCCACTCTCGTGTCGAACTGTCGCTGCTAAATCCATCCTTTGTGACCAGCGGCCATTTTGAGGCCAACCAAGCGAGCAGTCTCGTCTCAGAACGCAAACAGTGAACGGATGGCCACCCCGCTCTTCCAAAACTCTATGAGCCTGAAGTCTCGAATGTCCCATCACAGAAGAGGGGTCGCAGGCACTCTGATCTTGGCCTGCTCCCCCCGTTCCACCTCCACAACCAACAGGACAGTCAGTCAACTTCCTAGCACGTTATTGCCCCTGAAAAGCTGTTCTTCCGAGTCCTCCTCAGCGATGTTATTTTTATCGACAAATCTCCCTGCTTTTTCTCCCTCCAAAAAACCGTTTTCTGTGATCAGCGGGCTCCTCTAACAAAAGGATTGCCCCGAGCCCACCTGAGAACAGAATGCGAAACTCTTTCTCCCCTTGGCATGATTTCTCTTGACAGCCCGGCTCGGTCAGGGGAGCCGGTCGTCCTTATTACCTGCTGTGGTGGATGAATCCCCTTTTGTCATAGAGGTGTCACGGCGCGTTAGGCCAACAATGGCTCCAGATATTTTATATGACGTCCCCCCTTGCCACTGATTAGGAAAAACCAGCCAAGTCATAGCAACCCAGAACTATGCGTTGGCCGGCCCCCGTCACTGGCCGAAAGGGAAATCCCTATTCAAATGGTTTAATAAAACAATCTAAAGGGCGTGTGAATCGTGAAAAAGCATTTTCACTTTTTTCTCTCCAGCTTAATCTCCTGGTCTCTGGGATATTGTGTTCCGAGCAGACCTCAGCGGGGTGTGGGCTAAGGTCTCCCCACCACGGCCCCCTTTTCTCGGAGACTTAATGATAGACTGGTGTGAGTGCCTCCCCCCCAGCAAGGAGAAACACGCATTCGATGAAAAGGATGGACCTCGGAACACATCCTAAAAGGCAACAATTTCTCATAGAAAGGTCACAGGGCGTAACCTGCTTTTTTGGGGGGGAGGGGGGGATGTCTCCTGGCCTTCTTTCAAAAGATGGCTGGAACTCAGTGTTATTACAGAGAGAGAGAAAGAGATACAATTTTCTCATGTAACTCCGCTCCTATAATTAATTTCCACCATCTCCTTTGATGGATTGGTTAATTTCTGGAGGTACTTTATGTTTTTCCTGGATGCTGCCATGGTATCGAAGACCACCAACGTCAATGATTTTGTTGTTGTTGTTGAGAAAGGCTAACCATGTCTCTGGAATACTGTGATACTGTCTTTTAGCCATGATAGTGTCGAAAAGAACTTCCCTGACCAGAGCAGTAGACCTCTGGTGACCAAATCATCTGGCAACAAAAAACTGGGGTGGGACATGATGATGATAATGATATTGGATTTATATCCCGCCCTCCACTCCGAAGAGTCTCAGAGCGGCTCACAATCTCCTTTACCTTCCTCCCCCACAACAGACACCCTGTGAGGTGGGTGGGGCTGGAGAGGGCTCTCACAGCAGCTGCCCTTTCAAGGACAACCTCTGCCAGAGCTATGGCTGACCCAAGGCCATCTCAGCAGGTGCAAGTGGAGGAGTGGGGAATCAAACCTGGTTCTCCCAGATAAGAGTCCGCACACTTAACCACTACACCAAATTGGCTCTCCTACCTTTCTTGCCTTGTTTGTGAGCTCCTCAGGGCCATGTTGTTGACATGACACTGGACTGAGACCTTGGTTCTGGCCTAGCATGTTCTTTCATGTGGCTAGAATTCAAGGTAGGGTTGCCAACAGACCTGGAGAAAAGGATCCTTTCCTTTCTATAGAATCCTAGAGTTGGAAGGTACCTTCAGGGTCATCTGGTCCAACCCCTCCACCCCCGCACAATACAGGAAATTCACAAAGACCTTCCCTTAAATTCACAGGATCTGCATTGCTGTCAGATGGCCATCTACCCTCTGTTTAAAAGCCTCCAAGGAAGGAGAGCCCACCACCTCCCCACTGAGGAACCACTCTAATGGTCAGGAAGTTCTTCCTAATGTTGAGCCGGAAACCCCTATTCCGCACCCTCCTCTAGAGGACAGCCCTTCAAGTCCTTGAAGATGGTGATCCTATCACCTCTCAGCTGCCTCCTCTCCAGGCTAAACATGCCCAGCTCCTTCAACCTTTCTTTATAGGACTTGGTCGGACCATTGGTCCTCCTGTCGCAAACTAGAAGCAACTTTCAAGGGTCTCAGGTAGGGTGGCCAGATCTCCCCAGCCACCAATGAGAGATGGAGGGGTAGTGTGGCCAGATCCATGTTAGGAAACTCCTGGAGATTTTTGGATGGATCTTGAGGAGAACAGGGACCTCAGTAGGGTTTAGTACCATAGAGTCCACCCTCCAAAGCATCTATTTTCTCCAGAGGAATGGATCTCCGTAGTCTGGAGGTTGGTTGTAATTCTGGGAGATTTTCTGGCCTTCTAGTAATGCCACTTCTAGGCTGGCATCCCTAGAAAGTCATCTGCCCACAGTGGGGTGTGGCTATGGCTACCAACCTCCTGGTGAGGTTTGGAGTTCTCCTGCAATTACATCTCATCTTCAGCTATCAGTTTTTCCTGAGCAAAATGGCAGCTTCAGAGGATGGACTCAATGGCACCATACCCCACAGAGGTCCCTCACTACCCCCAAACCCCACCCTTCCCCACCCTCAAATCTTCAGAAGTTTCTCAAACTAGAATAGTCTGGAAAGCTCTGTCACACCTATTGCCAACAACAACTTGGGAAATTCCTGGAGATTTGGGGACATTGCTTGTTAAAGGTGACGTTTGCAAGGGAAGGGCGTTTTTACCACAGTTTCCCCTTCCAAAGGTGTAAGTCTAGGAAATCTTCAAGCCTTACCTGGAGGTTGACCACATTTAGCACAGTATCCTGGTAGGATAGCTCCTAGAGCCTTGGGAAGTGAGCCCAGCAAGTTGGGCCAGCTGATGTCTTATGAGACCTCTTGTGAAAGATTTGGTGGCCACCTCAGCTTCCTTTCTGGACATTTCTGCTTGCTCACCATCACCACCTTCGCTAGCTTTGGGTGGTGCTGTCATCCTTTCTAGTGAGATGCTTCCAATGAGGGGGTTAGCCATGACTCAGAACCCTCATGACAAGAGAGGATTGAATAAATATATGGAGCAGAGGTCCATCAGTGGCTATTAGCCACAAGGTGGAGATGGAACACTCTCTGGGGCAGTGATGCTCTGTCTTCTTGGTGCTTGGGGGGCCTCAGCAGGAAAGCATCTCGAGTTCTGGTCCCACTGGTGGACCTCCTGATGGTACCTGGGCTTTGGCTACTGCATGACAGAGAGTGTTGGACTGGAGGGGCCACTGGGCTGATCCAACATGGCTTCTTTATGTTCTTATGGTCTCCTTCATGGCCAGAGGAACCCAGATGAGTGATAACTGACTCCACAAGGGATACAATTTATCATCATCTGACTTGAGAAAATCCACTTGAATGGCACAGATCACTGTCTGGATGGCGGGAAGTGCAGTAAAGTTGCAGCCAACTTATTATGATCCTGTAGGGCAGGGATGGCCAATGGTAGCTCTCCAGATGTTTTTTGCCTACAACTCCCATCAGCCCCAGCCATTGGCTATACTTTTTGTTTTAACAATTTATTAATAACACATGGTTACAATATTTAATTATCTTTTTTTTCTTATACTAAACCATATGATATTTCACCCCCCCCTCCCTCCAATATTGACTTCCCCGAAGTTATAAATTTGCATTTAATTCTAAAGGTACCACTAATCTATCAAAATATAATACTTTTGATTAATACTACAAAATTGTCCAATGTCTTTTTACGTTCCACTCTTTCTCCATATATCCTTTGAATTTCTTCCACTCCTTTTTGAATAAGTCTAAGTCATAGTCTCTTAAAGTTGGCCATACTGGCTGGGGCTGATGGGTTCTCTCTCGGCTTGACTTCGCAAACGAAGATTTAAGAAAGGTGCAGTAGTCCACGTCTGCTGCAGGCTCGCTGGTGGCTGACAAGACCAATGCGGGACAGGCAGGTCCGGCCACAGCGGCTGCAGGGAAAAGTCTGATTTGGGGTTGGTGCTGCAGCAGTGCGATTCTTCCTCAATCTCCTTTTGTCCTCAAGACCAGCTATGCGTGCGTTCTCAAAGGAAGAGACAGCCTGGTGGATGGTGTGCCTCCATGCTTTGCGATCTGAGGCTAGGTCAGACCACCGGTGATGGTTGATGCGACACGTGCCAAGGGATTTCTTCAAGGAGGGGCTGATGGGAGTTGTAGGCAAAACACATCTGGAGAGCGACCGTTGGCCACCCCTGCTGTAGGGTTTTCAAGGCAAGAGACAAACAGAGGAGGTTTGCCATTGCCTTCCTCTGCTGAGCAACCCTGGTCTTCCTTGGTTGTCTCCTGTCAAAGTCCTAACTAGGGCTAGCCCTGTTTAGCTTCTGAGATCTAATGAGATCAGGCCAGACTGGGGAATTCAGGTCAGGCAACTGCTATCTTAACCTCATACTGGATCAAACTCTTGGTCCACTGAGGTCAGTGTCGTCTACTCAGACTGCCAGCTGCTCTCCAGGCTCCTCAGGCTGAGGTCATTCACACCACCTATTGGCTGTTCCTTTTAATAGGAGATGCCAAGGATTGAACCTAGGACCTTCTGCACGCCAAGCGGATGCTCTACCACTGAGCCACAGCCCCGCCCCAAAACTGGGCCTTTCTACTGGTTTTGCCATGACTCCGAGCCTGCCTCCAACCGCACGCCTGCAAACAGGGATCGTTTTGTAGAAAAAAAAATAGTTGGTGGAGCTCATCCAGAGATTGTTATGCAGCTGCACCTACTATTCAATGGACAAGGCGGGAAGGAGGAGGTGGACCTCTCAGAAAGGCTCAGGAGCTGCGCTCCTCTGAGCTCCCGCTGAATCCGAGGCCTGCCTGCAAATATTAAGAACATAAGAGAAGCCATGTTGGATCAGGCCAATGGCCCATCCAGTCCATCACTCTGTGTCACACAGTGGCCAAAAAAACCAGGTACCATCAGGATGTCCACCAGTGGGGCCAGGACACTAGAAGCCCTCCCACTGTGCCCCTCCCCAAGCACCAAGAATACAGAGCATCACTGGCCCAGACATAAGAGAAACCGAGTTGAATCAGGCCAATGGCCCATCCAGTCCAACACTCTGTGTCACATAGTGGCCAAAATATATATACATTGTGACTAATAGCCACTGATGGACCTCTGCTCTATATTTTTATCCAATCCCCTCTTGAAGCTGGCTATGCTTGTAGCCGCCGCCACCTCCTGTGGCAGTGAGTTCCACATGTTAATCACCCTTTGGGTGAAGAAGGACTTCCTTTTATCTGTTTTAACCTGACTCCTCAGCAATTTCATTGAATGCCCACGAGTTCTTATAAGAGTTCTTGTTTAACGACAGACATCCCCCCCCCCCCCAACGCTGCTTATCAAATCGATGTCGATGGATTTAAATTTCGGCAGTGGGGCTGGCGGAGAATGAGAGAGGGAGAAGAAACCGAAGAAGGGAGATTTTGCAACCCAGTACTGCTGCCACATCTCATCTAATTGGAATACACCCTTTGGATATTTAGAAATTGGCTCGGATACAGTCTTTAATGAATAACACTTTAATTAAATTTTTACATACGAAGCGCACCGTGGCAAAAATGGTTAGGCAAATGGCAGAAACCATTAATCACATCGCAGTGAGTCAGTCTGAGGCGGCGTGCCATTAATATTGCTGAGGAAACACCCTTTCCTTTGAAGGGTCTCGAGAAGATGCGGATAATTAAAACCAGAGATGGATACGAACGATAGGGAGACAGATAAAGCGGCAATAGGGAGTCGGAATAGGAAACAGAGAGAACCGTGAAGGATGCAGCAAAGGCCCAGCAACGAAAGCGTCAGGGAGGTAGCGGGACGGATCCCCGCCTGAGAATCGATGGTGCCTTCTGCACCCCAGCAATGACAGAGCAACCTGAAACTTGATCTGGCGAACCCACTAGAACAGGGGTGGCTAAACCTGCTTAATGTGAGAGCCACATAGAAGAAGCATCAGATGTTTGAGAGCCACAAGACATAAATGTCAGATGTTTGAGGGAGGGAGAAGAAGAAGAAGACTGCAGATTTATACCCTGCCCTTCTCCCTGGATCAGAGTCTCAGAGCGGCTGACAATCTCCTATAACTTCTTCCCCCACAACAGACACCCTGCAAGGTGGGTGGGACTGAGAGGGCTCTCACAGCTGCCGCCCTTTCAAGGACAACTCCTCTGAGAGCTACGGCTAACCCAAGGCCATTCCAGCGAGTGCAAGTGGAGGAGTGAATCAAGCCCCATTCTCCCAGATAAGAGTCCGTACACTTAACCACTACACCCAACTGGCTCTCTGTTAGAGCTATGGCTGAACCAAGGCCATTCCAGCAGGTGCAAGTGGAGGAGTGGGGAATCAAACCCGGTTCTCCAGATAAGAGTCCGCACACTTAACCACTACACCAAACTGGCTCTCTATTAGAGCTATGGCTGACCCAAGGCCATTCCAGCAGCTGCAAGTGGAGGAGTGGGGAATCAAACCCAGTTCTCCCAGATAAGTTCACACACTTAACCACTACACCAACCTAGAAGGAGAGAGGGAGGGAGGGAGGGAGGGAGGGAGGGAGGGAGGAAGGAAGGAAGGAAGGAAGGAAGGAAGGAAGGAAGGAAGGAAGGAAGGAAGGAAGGAAGGAAGGAAGGAAGGAAGGAAGGAAGGAAGGAAGGAAGGAAGGAAGGAAGGAAATAGATGAGGAATGAGGAAGAAAGTAGAGGTGGGAAGAAAGCAACTTTAAATGCATTATTCAAGTCCCATTCAGTTCAACACTCTGTGTCACACACAGTGGCCAAAGCCAGGTTGGTACCATGAGGAGGTCCACCAGCTAGGTCAGAAATCTGAGAAGCCCTCCCACAGTTACCCCCCAAGCACCAAGTATACAGAGCATCACTGCCCCAGACAGAGTGTTCCATCTACATCTTGCGGCTAATAGCCACTCATGGACCTCTGCTCCAGATGTGTATTCCGTCGCCTCTCGAAGCTGTCTGTCCTTGTAGCTGCCGCCACCTCCTGCAGCAGTGAATTCTACATCTTAACTTTTTTTAATGCTAAATCACAGCTGAATTATGTTGACCCTTCATGAGGTTTTCAAGGCAACAGCTGCTCAGAGGTGCTCGGTTATTGCTTGCCTCTGCTTAGAGACCCTGCTCTTTCTTGGTGGTCACCCATCCAAATACTAGCCTGGGCCTTCATGGAGAACGGAGGTGGCAAAGAAAGCCGTCAAGTCACTGGCGACTCATGACAACCCTGTACGGTTTTCAAGGTGAGAAACATCCAGAGGTGGTTTGCTGTTGCCTGCCTCTGCATCCCAACCCTGGTATTCCTTGGAGGTGTCCTCTCCACAATACTAGCCAGGACTGACTCTGCTTAGCTTCTGAGATCGACAAGATCAGTCTAGATTAGGTTCAAAACTTTTTTTTTTAATCTATCTCTAGACTGCACATTCAAACCAGTTTGGTGTTGTGGTTAAGTGCTCGGACTCTTATCTGGAGAACCGGGTTTGATTCCCCACTCCTCCACTTCTGTAATGCCCTCAGGTGAGCTATGGCTGTCGCAGAGTTGTCGTTGAAAGGGCAGCTTCTGGGAGCGTTCTCTCAGCCCCACTCACCTCACAGGGTGTCTGTTGTGGGGGTGAAAGCAAAGGGCGGGATATAAATCCAATATCTTCATCTACCTCACAGGGTATCTGTTGTGGGGGGGGAAGGAAGGTAAAGGAGATTGTGAGCTGCTCTGAGACTGTTCGGGGAGGAGGCGGGATATAAATCCAATATCTTCTTCTACCTCACAGGGTGTCTGTTGTGGCGGAGGAAGGTAAAGGAGATTGTGAGCCGCTCTGAGACTCTTCGGAGTGGAGGGCGGGATATAAATCCAATATCTTCATCTACCTCACAGGTGTCTGTTGTGGCGGAGGAAGGGAAAGGAGATTGTGAGCCGCTCTGAGACTCTTCGGGGAGGAGGGCGGGATATAAATCCAATATCTTCTTCTACCTCACAGGTGTCTGTTGTGGGGGAGGAAGGGAAAGGAGATTGTGAGCCGCTCTGAGACTCTTCGGGGAGGAGGGCGGGATATAAATCCAATATCTTCTTCTACCTCACAGGGTGTCTGTTGTGGCGGAGGAAGGTAAAGGAGATTGTGAGCCGCTCTGAGACTCTTCGGGGAGCAGGGCGGGATATAAATCCAATATCTTCATCTACCTCACAGGTGTCTGTTGTGGCGGAGGAAGGTAAAGGAGATTGTGAGCCGCTCTGAGACTCTTCGGAGTGGAGGGCGGGATATAAATCCAATATCTTCATCTACCTCACAGGTGTCTGTTGTGGGGGGGGGGACCTATATCTCAGACAATAACAAATTATAAACAAAATATAAAGTGAATGTATTTCATAAGAGTCGGGTAAAATCCTATCAAGTGCAAAATAATCCACAACAGAATGCCCAACAACCAGATATGAGATCCGCAAACAGCAGAATACCACATACCCGGCAGTTGTGGAAAAGTTTACATTGGGACTACACAATGTAGCATCCAGACAAGAATAAAAAAAACCCCAACATTAAAGACACTGCAGACTTGGCCAACCTAAAATCGGCAGTGGCTGAACACTGAGCCTAACTCAAACAGGACACAGTATCTTATTCCAAGAAACTGTAATGCTGGACAACACATCCAATTACCATGTTAGATTACACAGAGAAGCCATTGAAATCCATAAATAAACAGAACATAAGAAAAGCCATGTTGGATCAGGCCAATGGCCCATCCAGTACAACACTCTGTGTCACATAAGAACATAGGAGAAGCCATGTTGGATCAGGCCAATGGCCCATCCAGTACAACACTCTGTGTCACATAAGAACATAGGAGAAGCCATGTTGGATCAGGCCAATGGCTCATCCAGTACAACACTCTGTGTCACATAAGAACATAAGAGAAGCCATGTTGGATCAGGCCTATGGCCCATCCAGTACAACACTCTGTGTCACATAAGAACATAGGAGAAGCCATGTTGGATCAGGCCAATGGCCCATCCAGTACAACATTCTGTGTCACATAAGAACATAGGAGAAGCCATGTTGGATCAGGCCTATGGCCCATCCAGTACAACACTCTGTGTCACATAAGAACATAGGAGAAGCCATTTTGGATCAGGACAATGGCCCTTCCAGTCCAACACTCTGTGTCACATAAGAACATAAGAGAAGCCATGTTGGATCAGGCCTATGGCCCATCCAGTACAACACTCTGTGTCACATAAAACATAAGAGAAGCCATTTTGGATCAGGACAATGGACCTTCCAGTCCAACACTCTGTGTCACATAAGAACATAAGAGAAGCCATGTTGGATCAGGCCAATGGCCCATCCAGTCCAACACTCTGTGTCACATAAGAACATAAGAGAAGCCCTGTTGGATCAGGCCAATGGCCCATCCAGTCCAACATTCTGTGTTACATAAGAACATAAGAGAAGCCATGTTGGATCAGGCCAGTGGCCCATCCAGTCCAACACTCTGGGTCACACAAGAACATAAAAGAAGCCATGTTGGATCAGGTCAATGGCCCATCCAGTCCAACACTATGTCAGACAGTGGCCAAAAAAGTGCCATCAGGAGGTCCACCAGTGGGGCTAGAAGCCCTCCCACTGCACCTCATTTCACTTCTGCTTTTACGAGCTTCACGAATACATTTACATTTCCCCCCAAAAAGGCCACCTTTGATTCCATCAGCCTCTTATAGGTCACCAATTATTCCTCATTATCTTCTTCCTCCTCCTCCTCCAACGTGGTTGAATCGATCTGGGGTTGCTAACCTCCAAGTGGGACCTGGAGATCTCCATAGTTACAACTGATCTCCAGTTGACAGAGATCAATTTGCCTGGAGGGAATGGGAACCCCAGAGAATGGGCTGTGTGGAAGCTTGAGCAAACTTGAGCTGCTAGTCGCTTTTCCACATTTCTACACCAATTTCCTTCTCTAGCTTAGTTGATGTCTTTGACATATTCTTCTTGATAGCTTTTCGGTCCCCAAATTTAATCCCTGCAAATTCCTCCACTACAGTTGCCATCCGTCTCCAGTCGATAGAAGCTAAAATGGAATGTTATTTACCAAAATGAGGTTACACGTAGCCATGTCATGGAAATCTTCAGCTGCCCATTTCTATCTCTTAGGCCTCTATAGCAGGGGTGGCCAATGGTCGCTCTCCAGATGTTTTTTGCCTACAACTCCCATCAGCCCAAGTCATTGGCCATGCTGGCTGGGGCTGATGGGAGTTGAAGGCAAATAACATCTGGAGAGCGACCGTTGGCCACCTCTGCTCAATAGGCATGGTTACAGGATGGGGGAGATTTGTCTTGGCAGTAGTCTGTTCGAAAAGGATCTAGGGGGCTTAGTGGACCATATGCTGAACGCGGGTCAACAGTGCGATGCGGTGGCTAAAAAGACAAAGGCAATGTTGGGGTCTATCAACAGAAGTATAGTGTCCAGATCAAGGGTCCACCTCCAAAGTCGCCATGTTCTCCAGGTGAACTGACCTCTATCATCTGGAGATCCGTTATAATCCCAGGAGATTGCCACCCATAGGTTTGCCAATCCCCAGGTTCCAGTGGGAGAATCTCCCGACTTTGCAGGCTCTTTCCTGCCCCCGGCCAGCTGACCGCCAGGGGGAAGCCCCACCCCCACAGCCGCCATATGCCTTTCCACCTTGGAAGGTTTAAAAAGATGCTTGGGAACAGCTTCCTTTAGAAAGGTGTGTGTGCCTTTTCATCTGCAGAGCCAGGCTGAATAGGGGCAGGGTGAGCTTGCAGAACAACCGTTGTGGGAAAGAAAAGGGAAACAGCCCTGTTCCTCCATTTGTTTCAAAGCCGCTTCGGAAGTCATTTGCAGAGTGAAATAGAGAATAAGTAATAAAGTCGAACTTCTGGTTTCCCTGTGTTAGTCTGAAGAACTTGGTTGAGTATACAGCGTTCGACAACTCCCATGGTGAGTAAATTGCCCCAGTGAGACCATAACGTGTGTGCTTCCAAACTGTGTTTATTTTGGCTGCTTTATGTGTGTGTGTGTGAGAGAGAGAGAGAGGGAGGGAGAGAGGGGGAGAGAGCGAGGGAGAAGAAGTGCAGCGAGCTGCTGGGGGGTAGGAAATGATGACTGTATTCAAGGGAACTGCATTGCTGTATTTTTATTGCTTTGTTTTAGGGAATGGGAAATTCTCCTAGCTCCACCCTTAAAGTCCCCAGGTATTTTCTGAGTTAGACTTGGCAATCCTAGCCAGCCACCTGTTGGAAAGTCACTGTCAGTCAGAAGCTACTTAGAGGTATCACACGCACACAAATGGCTAAGGCTGGCAAAGAGAAATCCAAAGGTTCTGCTTTGCACAAACAGGTCAGAACTAGGTCAGAACTAGGGTTGCCAAGTCCAATTCAAGAAATATCTGGGGACTTTGGGGGTGGAGACTTTGGGGGTGGAGCCAGGAGACATTAGGGGTGGAGCCAAGATCAAGGCTGTGACAAGCATCATTGAACTCCAAAGGGAGTTCTGGCCATCACATTGAAAGGGACGGCACACCTTTTCAATGCCTTCCTTCCATAGGAAATAATGAAGGATAGGGGCACCTTCTTTTGGGGCTCATAGAATTGGACCCCCTGGTCCAATCGTTTTGAAACTTGGGGGGTATTTTGGGGAGAGGCACTACATGCTATACTGAAAATTCAGTGCCTCTACCTCAAAAAACAGCCCCCCCCCCCCGAGCCCCAGATACCCACGGATCAATTCTCCATGATTTTCTGTGGGAATAAATCTCCATAGGGAATAACAGAGTTCCCAGCAGACATTTCCCTCCCCTCCCCCTGCTTTCTGATGACCCTGAAGCGGGGGGGAGGGCCTTCAAACTGGGGGATCCCCTGCCCCCACCTGGGGATTGGCAACCCTAGTCAGAACACACAGTCCACTTTCCCTTGGACAGCAAGGTTGAATCAGGAAAAGTCCTGACAAATTAGTTTCCTCAAAGGCAGCTCCGGTTCCTGCCATCAGGAGGGCTCTGGGTGATATAAGTAGCATGGGAAATAGTGGAAGATTTGGTGGGTGGAGGCTGAGGAGGGCAGGGTTTGGGGAGGGGCACAACCTAAGGAGATATCATGCCACAGACTCCACTCTCCAAGGCAGCCGTTTTCTCCAGTGGAACTGATCTCTGACATTTGGAGAACAGTTCTAATTCCAGGGGATCTCCAGGTTCCACTGGGAGGGAACTGTTTTATAACCAGCCATGGGTCAGCCATAGTAGTTAAGTGAGTGGACTCCTTTCTGAGAGAACCGGGTTTGATTCCCCACTCCTCCACTCGCAGCTGCTGAAATGGCCATGAGTCAGCCATAGTGGTTAAGTGAGAGGACTCTTATCTGGGAGAACCGGGTTTGATTCCCCACTCCTCCACTCGCAGCTGCTGAAATGGCCATGAGTCAGCCATAGTGGTTAAGTGAGAGGACTCTTTTCTGAGAGAACTGGATTTGATTCCCCACTCCTCCACTCACAGCTGCTGAAATGGCCATGAGTCAGCCATAGTGGTTAAGTGAGAGGACTCTTATCTGGGAGAACCGGGTTTGATTCCCCACTCCTCCACTCGCAGCTGCTGAAATGGCCGTGAGTCAGCCATAGCGGTTAAGTGAGAGGACTCTTATCTGGGAGAACCGGATTTGATTCCCCACTCCTCCACTTGCAGCTGCTGGAATGGCCTTGGGTCAGCCAGAGCTCTGGCAGGGGTTATCCTTGAAAGGGCAACTGCTGTGAGAGCCCTCTCAGCCCCGCCCACCTCACAGGGTGTCTGTTGTGGGGCAGAAAGGCAAAGGAGATTGTGAGTCACTGTGAGACTCTGAGATACCGAGTCGAGAGCAGGATATAAATCCAATATCTTCTTCTTCTTCCAAGGAGTTCTGAGCCGAATGATTCCTCACCTACTCTAGCTTCTCATGGAAAATGAAGGGGATCAACCTGGGGATTTTTTTCCATGCCAGGCAGGTTCTGGGCCACAGCCTTTCCCTGCAGCTCTAACTAGGAGCTCCAGAAAATGTTCCTGCCAGTTCCCAGCTCAGCCGCTCTGGGGATGTCAAACCTGACAAGGCCGGGGGCTAGAATTACGCCCAAGTTTTCTGCAAAAGCGAAATCGCGTGACACTTTTTGGGAAGATCCCGTCTGCGAGGAACAGATGGGAAGTAGGGAAGGGAGCAAATTTCCGCAAGGCTTATCGGTGTCCTCGGTGGAAGGAAATCAGGACAAAGGATAACGTCCCAGAGATCCTGACAAATGCCGTTGCCAACCTCCAGGGGGGGTAAGCAGGGAAAAAACCGTGATGTAATAACGAAAATCATTCCGCCAAAATTAGGAGATGACAAAAGTTTCCTTTAAATAATGTGAACTCCACACGGTGCATTCATTTAAAGCTCAACTGGGTGAGTCAGTTCAATAACATTCCATAGCAAGTTGTATCTAAGCACGCGTCCAATGGTTTACAGATGTTAATTCATCAACAAAGTGCTTAGTGCAGAAGAAAGTGCTTGCTTAATAAAGTGCCAAAATTTGTACATTAGTCCATTTCAGGAAGACTCCATAATATCCACCTCTGATGGAGCCTGGAGCCGGCTATTAGCTTGCCACGCCGTTTCCGATCTCTTTATCAAAAAGGGCTGTCTGAAGTCATTTCAGACTTTCACATCATAAGAGTCTATAGTTGCTCATACAAGCACCCAATACTTCCAAGGGTGTATCACCGTAATTCTCCCTTATAGTATTGGATGAACCTCCAACTTAGGGTTGCTAAGGCCAATTCAAGAAATATCTGGGGACTTTGGAGGTGGAGCCAGGAGACTTTGGGGGTGGAGCCAGGAGACATTGGGGGCGGAGCCAGGAACAAGGGTGTGACAAGCATAACTGAACTCCAAGGGAGATCTGGCCATCACATTTAAAGGGACAGCACACTTTTAAAAATGTCTTCCTTCCATAGGAAATAATGAAGGATAGGGGCACCTTCTTTTGCTTTTGGGGCTCATAGAATTGGACCCCCTGGTCAAATCGTTTTGAAAGTTGGGGGGTACTTTGGGGAGAGGCACTAGATACTATACTGAAAATTTGGTGCCTCTACCTCAAAAAACAGCTCCCCAAGAGCCCCCGAAACCTCCAGATCAATTCCCCATTACACCCTATGAGAATCGATCTCCACGTAGGGAATAATGAAGTGCTCAGCAGACGTTTCTGGCGACTCTGAAGCGAGGGATTGGCCTCTCTACTCACGAGTTGCAGCCAACTTCTTCCAAGTAACACAGACACCCCATCCCAAGAGGAAGCCTTTCCAATCGGAGACTGGAGCCTCCGGAGGGGGAAAGTCACATGGTGGCTTTGGGGGTGGGGCTTCCCCCCATTGGCCAGCTGACTGGGGGTTGGAAAGATCCTGGGAAAGCGGAAGAACCCCCGCTGGGACCTGGGGATTGGCAAGCCTACTCCAGGTGGCAGCTGAAGATCTCCTATGATTACAGCTGATTTCCACCCAACAGAGATCAGTTTCCCAGGAGAAAATGGTCGCTTTGGACTCTAAGGTAATATACCCAAGAGAAGTCTCTCCCTTCCCCAAATCCCATCTTCCTAAGGCTCCACCCCCTCCATTTCCAGTTATTTCCCAACATGGAGACCAGTTCTGGGAGATCTCCAGCCACCACCTGAAATAGCGTTGCCAGGTCCAACTCAGGTAATATATGGGGACTTTGGGGTGGAGCTTGGAGACTTTGGGGGTGGAGCCTGAAGACTTTCCTGTTCCAAATAAATAAATAATAATACAGCAGTGCCATTCTCTGAATACAGCTTTCATTTCCTCATCCTCTTTTTTCGCCTTTTTTTGTTCCCCAGAAGCTGCACTTCCACTAAATTAAAGTGAACACACACACACAAATGAGCCAAAATTAATAGTTTGCTTGCCCACACTTTTGTGATCTTCCTGGGGCAATAGTATAGATAGCTTTACTCACCAGATTTACTGAATGTAACCATCTACTGTATTTCAACCAGCTTAAGGACAGAGATGTCTAGAGGGCGGAGTTTTCTGCTAACAAATAATCAAGTTCTAGTTAACTTTTTACTATCCCTTTCAAAATACAAACGGTTTCTGAAATGAATGCAAAAAGAACAGAGGGAACGTGCTCTCTCTCTTTCTCTCTCACACATGTGACTCTACCTGCTTGCTCGCCCCCATGAGCTTCAGTCTCACTGAGATTTAAAGGCACACACACCCCGATCAAAACAAGAACAAGATTATGCATGGAATAGAGAAGGAAGTACTTTTCTCCATTTTTCACAATACAAGAACTCATGGGCACTCCTTTAAATTGCTGAGCAGTCGGGTTACAACAGATAAAAGGAAGTACTTCTTCACCCAAAGGGTGATTAACACATGGAATTCGCTGCCACAGGAGGTGGTGGCAGCTACAAGCATAAATGGTTTCAAGAGGGAATTAGATAAACGTATGGAGCAGAGGTCCATCAGTGGCTATTAGCCACAGGATATAGATGAAACTCTCTGGGGCAGTGATGCTCTGTATTCTTGGTGCTTGATGGGGGGCAACAGTGGGAGGGCTTCTGGAGTTCTGGCCCCACTGGTGGACCTCCTGATGGCACCTGCATTTTTTTGGGCCCACTGTGTGACACAGAGTGTTGGACTGGATGGGCCATTGACTTGATCCAACAGGGCTTCTCTTATGTTCTTATGTTTCTAAAACAGCAGCTTATGTTCCTAAAACCAGGGGACCCCCCTGCCCCCCACCTGGGGATTGGAAACCCTAGTTTGGAGAGAGGAGTAGTAAAAGCGGAAGATCTCCAGGCCCCACCTGGAGGCTGGCAGCTAGGGTTGCCAATCCCCAGGTGGGGGAAGCAGATCCCCCGTTTTGGAGGCCCTCCCCCCGCTTCAGGGTAGTGAGAAAGTGGGGGGAGGGGAGGGAAATGTCTGCTCTATTATTCCCTATGTAGATTTATTCCCATAGAAAATCATGGAGAATTGATCCGCGGGTATCTGGGCTCGGGGGGGGCTGTTTTTTGAGATAGAGGCATCTAGTGCCTCTCCCCAAAATATCCCCCAAGTTTCAAAACGATTGGACCAGGGGGTCCAATTCTGTGAGCCCCAAAAAAGGTGTCCCTATTCTTCATTATTTCCTATGGAAGAAAGGCATTGAAAAGGTGTGCCGTCCCTTTAAATGTGATGGCCAGAACTCCCTTTGGAGTTCAATTATGCTTGTCACAGCCTCGATCTTGGCTCCACCCCTAATGTCTCCTGGCTCCACCCCCAAAGTCCCCAGATATTTCTTAAATTGGACTTGGCAACCCTACTGGCAGCCCTATTTTTTCATGAGACTGAGGTGCTCCAGAATAGCAGCGAGGCAACACCAGAACTCCTTGGGACTGACTGAGGCCCAGAATGATTGATAGGAAGGGGAATTCCTGACAGTTAATGACCGGCTAGAGTTGAAGGCCTGAGGCCTTTGGGAGAAGATTCAGTTCTTCCAGTGGGTGTCTGTTGCCAGGGAAGGCCCAACCCAAAAATAACTACAGATCCCTTATTGGAAACTTTGCCAATATAATATGAAAAGGTACACTGCCCTCACTTGACTGACTGAAGCTTGACTAATCCTGGGGAGGTACCGCCATTTTGAGACTAGGCAGCCATCTCTCAAAGCTGCAGCATAGGGTTGCCAATCCCCAGGTGGGGGCAGAGGATCCCCCGGTTTGGAGGCCCTCCCCTTGCTTCAGGGTTGTCGGAAAGCGGGGAGAGGGGAGGGAAATGTCTGCTGGGAACTCTATTATTCCCCATGGAGTTTTATTCCCATAGAAAATCATGGAGAATTGATCCGCAGGTATCTGGGGCTCTGGGGTGGGGATGTTTTTTGGAGTAGAGGCACCAAATTTTCAGTATAGCATCTAGTGCCTCTCCCCAAAATACTCCCCAAGTTTCAAAAAGATTGGACCAGGGTGTCCAATTCTATAAGCCCCAAAAGAAGGTGCCCCTATCCTTCATTATTTCCTATGGAAGGAAGGAATTGAAAAGGTGTGCCGTCCCTTTAAATGTGAGGGCCAGAAAGGAGGCCCGTCTAAAATCCACCAGGGATCGGGCCTTCTCAATAGCGGCACCTTATTGGTGGAACCAGCTGCCGGAGGAGGTGCAGGCCCTGCGGGACCTAGGGCAGTTCCGCAGGGCCTGTAAGACAGCCCTCTTCCGGCAGGCCTACAACACCTAACTGATAATGAGAACATCTCTGGGTGGAACAAAATGCTCTTATAGACCGCTGGTTTTATTTTATCTTGTTTTATTAATTATGGTTTTAATTGTATTTGTAAACGTTTTAATTGAATTATATGAATTATTATGCTGTGAGCCGCCCTGAGACACTTCGGTGAGAAGGGCGGGATATAAGTCCATGAAAGAAAGAAAGAAAGAAAGAAAGAAAGAAAGAAAGAAAGAAAGAAAGAAAGAAAGAAAGAAAGAAAGAAAGAAAGAAAGAAAGAAAGAAAGAAAGAAAGAAAGAAAGAAAGAAAGAAAGAACTCCCTTTGGAGGTCAATTATGCTTGTCACAGCCTTGATCTTGGCTCCACCCCCAAAGTCTCCTGGCTCCACCCCCAAAGTCCTCAGATATTTCTTGAATTGGACTTGGCAATCCTACTGCAGCATGATTCGCTGATTAGCTGAGAACCAGGGCCTTCCGACCATTTTCTTCACAAATCTGTCGTTAAACCCAATATAACTGTACTAATGGCTCGAACAGTTCTTGTGGGCACTGCCATGCGTTCCAGTGTGTTCCCTGTCACCCACTTCCTTTCCCCTTAAAGTATCTATTCTCCAAATGGACGGTGGAATTGTTCTGGGTTTTCTCCCAGTAAGGTCTTCAGAAAAAAAGAGGAGGAGGAAAAGGTGGTGCTGGTGGTAGGGGAGGAGGAGATTGGATTTATACCCCACAGCCTCCACTCAGAGTCTCAGAGCAGTTCGCAATCTCTTTCCCTTCCTTTTGGAGAGCCAGTTTGGTGTAGTGGTTAAGTGTGCGGACTCTTATCTCCTCCACTTGCACCTGCTAGCATGGCATATCTCCAGGATGGAAAACCATCGCCTTCCCAAAATTGCCCTGTATGGTGAACTTTCCACCGGCCATTGAAATAGAGGGGCACCAAAGAAGAGATACAAGGACTCCTTGAAGAAATCCCTTGGTACCTGTTGCATTAACCATCACCAGTGGTCTGACCTAGCCTCAGATCACAAAGCATGGAGGCACACCATCCACCAGGCTGTAAATTTTTTTTGCCGCTGTGTGACACAGAGTGTTGTACTGGATGGGCCATTGGCCTGATCTAACATGGCTTCTCTTATGTTCTTATGTCCTTATGTAGGTCCTAGCAGTTTCAGTTTCAGTTTATTTCAATTTATATCCCGCCCTTCCCACCAAAGTGGCTCAGGGCGGCTTACAACACATAAAAACTAACATAGGTTTTGGATTTAAAATACAACAAATTACACCGTTAAAACAGTAAAATGGTAGAACATAAAAACGGGCGATCAATCAGACTACTACACTGCATCTTCTATAGAGTTTCTAATGCCAGTTAGTTACAGGCCAGCTGGAAAAGGGCTGTCTTACAGGCCCTGCGGAACTGGCCAAGGTCCCGCAGGGCCCTCACCTCCTCCGGCAACTGGTTCCACCCGCAAGGGGGCCGTTACCGAAAAGGCCCTGTCCCTGGGGGATTTCAGAAGGGCCTCTTTTGGCCCGGGGATAGCAAGCAGATTTTGAGAGCCCGATCTCAGAACTCTCTGGGGAACATGTGGGGAGCGATGGACCTGACCACAACTAATCACACTGAAAACTTACAAAGGTTCTCTGGAACCAACCCATTTGAGTTCTCAAGGACCTAATCTGAGCCTGACATATCTGTTCAGAGGGCCAGACAAAGGGCTGCCAAGCTCCCATCGGGAACGGGGGAACCCTCTGCCCAGGGGGGCCCCAACCCAGTGTCAGGGAGTAGGCTGCCAGGGGGATCCCCACCCCAAAAGAGCCCCGATGGCACACACCATCCCCGGCATGATGACGTCACCCGGAAGTGATGGCATCACATGGGGGACATGCCAGGGATGCTCTAAGACTCGTGCTAAAAACTCTACGGTACCGCAGAGGCTCACCGCGAATTCTAGAGCATTTCTGGTGTGATACGCTAGGAATCGCTGTAAAACTCTATGGCACCGTAGAGTTTCCTCGCAAGTCCTAGAGTGTCCCTAGCACAATGTCCCCGGCACGAAGATGTCACTTCCGGGGGACATCATGGCGTCGCAAGCAAAGCGCGCACGGGGAACAAGTCCCCCACTGCAGCAGCAGAGGGACTTGGCAAACCCTAGCCAGGTCAGACCCGGGCACGTGGCAGACCCACAACGTTTCTCCCTCCTTTCTTCCATCCTCCCTCGAAGGAGCAAAGCCACAAAACAAAGAGGGAGTCGGCCTCTCTCAAAGGCGGTGGTGGCGATGTACAACTCTAATCAACACGGGTCGTCCCTAACTGCCCAAAGGATATGGACTCCATCCCAACAAAAGCTTTTAATCCCCTTGGGCATGACCTTTGACGCTATTAGGGGTCGCAGTGACCCTAATCCAATCGGGTTGATTAACTGAAGCGGAGACCCTATAAGCTGGCTCCCCTCCGTTCTCTCCTCCTCCGCCCCGGCCAAACAGTAGGAGAGACCGGCTTGCATTTACACCACAATAGGCCAAGACTGAGAACCCGTTTTTTTCTTTACCGGGTGACTTCAACACCCGTCAATGTATTGCTTTCCAATCGCTCATTAAAAGCCGCTTCTCCACAATGACTCTGGCCCATTTCTCACCGGGGCTGGCAGATTTAAAGCTTTGGAGAGGGCTAAAGAGAGCCAGGGGAGGCGAGCCAGTAGGGGTCGGGACAAGGGGGAGAAAAACCGATGGACAAGGGTTCTCCTTTTGAAACAGTATAAATGAATGGGTTGGGAAGGGGGTGAAGAAGGGGGCGTTTAAAGTCTCGGTGGTAATTTACTGCAACTGGGAAAGGGAGGGCAGTGGGGGGAGCCTTTTCTTCTGGGTTAATTACTTGCTGAGGACTTTTAAAGGGTTTCTCCCCCCTTCTGTTTTGGGTAGGGAAGATGTTTCCAATAAAAAATGGTTTGATGGGGCCAACAGCACTTCGAAAATATTGACATTGTATGGGATCGCAGAAATGAGGGAGTTGAATTCAGATGACAGTCTAACGCAGACAGTGGGGAGCTGGGAGGGAGGAAAAGAGCCAGGGCAGCTTTGGGTGAAAATAAGAACAGAAGAGAAGCCATGTTGGATCAGGCCAATGGCCCATCCAGTCCAACACTTTGTGTCACATAAGAACATAAGAGAAGCCGTGTTGGATCAAGCCAATGGCCCATCCAGTCCAACACTCTGTGTCACATAAGAGAAGAGATGTTGGATCAGGCCAATGACCCATCCAGTCCAACACTCTGTGTCACATAAGAACATAAGAGAAGCCATGTTGGATCAGGCCAATGGCCCATCCAGTCCAACACTCTGTGTCACATAAGAACATAAGAGAAGCCATGTTGGATTAGGCCAATGGCCCATCCAGTCCAACACTCTGGGTCACATAAGAACATAAGAGAAGCTATGCTTGTAGCCACCACCACCTCCTGTGGCAGTGAATTCCACATGTTAATCACCCTTTGGGTGAAGAAAGACTTCCTTTTATCTGTTCTAACCTGACTTCTCAGCAATTTCATCGAATTCCCACGAGTTCTTGTATTGTGAAAAAGGGAGAGACGGACTTCTTTCTCTACCTTCTCCATCCCATGCATAATCTTGTAAACCTCTATCATGACACCCCGCAGTCGACATTTCTCCAAGCTAAAGAGCCCCAAGCGTTTTAACCTTTCTTCATAGGGAAAGTGTTCCAAGCCTGTAATCATTCTAGTTGCCCTTTTCTGCACTTTTTGCAATGCGATAATATCCTTTTTGAGGTGCGGTGACCAGAATTGCACACAGTATTCCAAATGAGACCGCACCATCGATTTATACAGGGGCATTATGATACTGGGTGATCTGTTTTCAATTCCCTTCCTAATAATACCCAGCATGGCGTTGGCCTTTTTCATTGCAATCGCACACTGTCTTGACATTTTCAGTGAGTTATCTACCATGACCCCAAGATCTCTCTCTTGGTCAGTCTCTGCCAGTTCACACCCCATCAACTTGTATTTGCAGCTGGGATTCTTGGCCCCAATGTGCATTACTTTGCACTTGGCCACACTGAACCTCATCTGCCACGTTGACACCCACTCACCCAGCCTCAACAGATCCCTTTGGAGTTCCTCACAATCCTTTCTACTACTGAATCTACTTCTATTGAATCTGACCTTCTGCCTTCTATGGAATCCTACAAGACATTCCTAAGAACAGAGCATGCTTTACAAAGATTTTGGGAATAAAGTCTGGGGTGTGCTTCCTGCTCATAAAGATGCCAGCCTCCATCTGGGACTTGGGATCCCATGGAATTACAGCTCTCCTCCAGACTACAGAGATCAGTTGGAGAAACTGGAGGCTTTGAAGGGTGAGCTCTGTGGCACTGTACCCCACTGAGATATCTGTCCGCCACATCAAGGTCAGTATTGTGTACTTAAGCCCAGCTTTCCAGGGTCTCAGGCTGAGGTTTTTTCCCTCACCTACTATCTGGTCCTTTTTAACTGGAGATTCCAGGGATTGAACCTGGGACCTTCTGCATGCCAAGCAGATGCTGAACCACTGAGCCGCAGCCCTTCCCCAGTAAATAAGCTGCCTTCTGCTGAACCAGACTGGCAGTGACTCTTCAGGGTCCCAGGTAGAAGTCTATCACATCATCCACTGCAGGGGCGGGGGACCCTTTTTCTGCCAAGGGCCATTGGGATATTTATAACATCATTCGCGGGCCATAAAAAATTATCAACTTAAAAAAACAGTGCTCCGCAGAGGAAGAACGATTCAGGCCAGCAAAATTAATGCAAATCATGGTTGTTTTTTTTAATTTGAAGTCATGTGGGGAGAGCCTAATTTGGTGCACACCCACACCCGGCCTGCTGCCCAGCAGGAACTCATTAGCATATCCCCTAATATTAGCATATTAAACTTTTCCCAGACCCCGCAGCAATCCTGGCTAGTCAGCCAAGCCCCAGTGAGTCTGCTGCACAGCGTGGCTGGGCCTCATATCGCTGCCAGCCAATCAGGCCCCAGGGAGGCCACTGCACAGTGTGGCTGGTAGGGTTGCCAATCCCCAGGTGGGGGCAGGGGATCCCCCGGTTTGGAGGCCCTCCCCCCGCTTCAGGGTTGTCAGAAAGCGGGGGGGGGGAGGGAAATGTCTGCTGGGAACTCCATTATTCCCTGTGGAGATTTATTCCCATAGAAAATCATGGAGAATTGATCTGCGGCTATCTGGGGCTCTGGAGGGGCTGTTTTTTGGGGTAGAGGCACCAAATTCTCAGTATAGCATCTAGTACCTCTCCTCAAAATACCCCCCAGGCTTCAAAAAGATTGGACCAGGGAGTCCAATTCTATGAGCCCCAAAAGAAGGTGCCCCTATCCTTCATTATTTCCTATGGGAGGAAGGAATTGAAAAGGTGTGTCATCCCTTTCAATGTGATGGCCAGAACTCCCTTTGAAGTTCAATTATGCTTGTCACAGCCTTGATCTTGGCTCCACCCCTAATGTCTCCTGGCTCCACCCCCAAAGTCTCCTGGCTCCAGCCCCAAAGTCCCCAGATATTTCTTGAATTGGACTTGGCAACCCTAGTGGCTGGGCCCCACAATCCTCGCCGGCCAGACGGGCCCCAGTGAGGCCATCATGTGGCTCGGCTTGGCCCAACAATCCCCGAGGGCCAGGCCAAGTAATCTCAACAGCCATAAATGGCCTTCGGGCCAGACGTTCCCCACCCTTGATCTACTGCCTGCTCCTTCTTAAAGGGTTGGAACACTTTCCCTATGAAGAAAGGTTACAACACTTGGGGCTCTTTAGCTTGGAGAAACGTCGACTGCGGGGTGACATGATAGAGGTTGACAAGATAATGCATGGGATGGAGAAAGTAGAGAAAGAAGTACTTTTCTCCCTTTCTCACATTACAAGAACTGGTGGGCATTCGATGAAATTGCTGAGCAGTCGGGTTAGAACGGATAAAAGGAAGTCCTTCTTCACCCAAAGGGTGATTAACACGTGGAATTCACTGCCACAGGAGGTGGTGGCGGCTACAAGCATAGCCAGCTTCAAGAGGGGAATGGATTAGCATGTGAAGCAGAAGTCCATCAGTGGCTCTTAGCCACAGCTTATTGTTGGAACTCTCTGTCTGGGGCAAGTGATGCTCTGTGTTCTTGTGCGTGGAGGAGCACAGTGGGAGGGTTTCTAGCCCTAGTGGTGGGCCTGTTGATGGCACTTGGGTTTTTTGGCCACTGCATGACACAGAGTGTTGGACTCTCTTATGTTCTTATGTGACACAGAGTGTTGGACTGGATGGGCCATTGGCCTGATCCATCATGGCTTCTCTTATGTTCTTATGTGACACAGAGGTCGTTTTCGCACTCACCTTAATCAGCATCGATGACCCTCTTCACCGCGCAGGATCTGCGCGGATTTCGCACTAATTGCCGCGAAGCACCCGGAAGAGCCGGAAAGTCCCGGCGCTTTTGCGGCGCAAATTGAAACCGCCAAAAAGCAGTTTCCGTTTGCGCCGCAAAAGCGCCGGGACTTTCCGGCTCTTCCGGGTGCTCCGCGGCAATTAGTGCGAAATCTGCGCAGATCCTGCGCGGTGAAGAGGGTCGTCGATGCTGATTAAGGTGAGTGCGAAAACGACCAGAGTGTTGGACTGGAGGGGCCATTGGCCTGATCCGAAATGGCTTCTCTTATGTTCTTATGTGACACAGAGTGTTGGATGGGCCATTGGCCTGATCCAACATGGCTTCTCTATCATTCTTATGAGAATGGAGCCAGATATATTGTGTTGAATCCTGTGTTCAACACTCTGTGTCACATAAGAACATAAGAGAAGCCATGTTGGATCAGGCCAATGGCCCATCCAGTCCAACACTCTGTGTCACATCCAATGGCCCATCCAATGGCCCATCCCGTCCAACACTCTGTGTCACATAAGAACATAAGAGAAGCCATGTTAGATCAGGCCAATGGCCCATCCAGTCCAACACTCTGTGTCACATAAGAACATAAGAGAAGCCCTGTTGGATCAGGCCAATGGCCCATCCAGTCCAACACTCTGTGTCGCACAGTGGCCCAAAAAACCCCCTCAGATGCCATCAGAAGGTCCACCAGTGGGGCCAGGACACTAGAAGCCCTCCCACTGTGCCCCCTCCGCAAGCACCGAGAATACAGAGCATCACTGCCCCAGACATAAGAACATAAGAGAAGCCATGTTGGATCAGGCCAATGGCCCATCCAGTCCAACACTCAGTGTCACACAGTGGCCACAAAAACCCAAGCGTCATCAGGAGGTCTATCAGTGGGGCTAGGAGCCCTCCCACTGTGCTCCCCCAAGCACAAGAATACAGAGCATCACCCAGGTGCCACCAGTGGGGCCAGGACACTAGAAGCCCTTCCACTGTTGCCCCCCAACCAAGCACCAAGAATACACATTATCACTGCCCCAGACAGAGAGTTCAGTCTAGATCTTATGACTAATAGCCACAAAACGCATCTCACCGAAACAAATGTAGATGCTTTGGGCAGCAACAATGCAAAGCGGCTGTGAGAACGTTAGGCAATGTAAAAGGTGAGTTTCCAATGTGGTGATAGACTGTCACACACTGTCAGTGTAAAAACACCCTTTTTATGGGGTGGTTTGCCATTGCCTCCCCCAGTCATCTACTCTTTACTCCCTGCAAGCTGGTACTCATTTTTCTGACCTTGAAAGGATTGAAGGCTGTGTCAACCTTGAGCCAGCTACCTGAACCCAGCTTCCACTGGGATCAAACTGAGGCCATGAGAAGAGCTTGGACTGCAATACTGCAGCTTTCTCCTCTGCACCACAGTGCATGCGGTCCCTTTAAATGTGATGGCCAGAACTCCCTTTGAAGTTCAATTCCGCTTATCACAACCTTGCTTCTGACTCCACCCCCGATGTCTCCTGACTCCACCTCCAAAGTCTACCAGCTGCACCTCCAAAGTCCACAGATAATTCTTGAATTGGCCGTGGCGATCCTTGAAGGACCCCAACGCCGGCTTTCATGGGGCGATATCAGTGGCTTTCGACATTGTCTTTTGCTAGCATCTCAGCTTCTGCGAATGGAAAGAAATTTCTGCTCTTGCAGGAGTTGAGGAAAGAGGTCTGGGGCTCACATTAGCTATGAAACCGAGCCTTTTGGGAGCTCAAATATGTTCTTCGCCCCAGGGATCTCTGAAGAATGCAGCTTAGATGTTTATTCTTCCCTCCTCCCTCCACCACCCTCGAACCTGACGGTAATGTAGGTGAAGCAGAGCTGAAGGGTGCCTTGATTCTCCCTCAAGGGACAACATTCTTCAGTTATGAAACAGTCCCCCCCTCCCCTCTTCCAGCCTCCTTCCCTCTGCTATGTGCCCAACTGGTTTGGGGAAAGCTAAGACATTTCGCTGTCTGGTATGGAGGAGTGGCTAGGAGTGCGAGAGAACTTCAGACTGCCAGGAAGCCAATGGTGTGACCTTTCAACATCTCATGATCTCTTGCCACCTAAAGCACACCGCAGGGGTGTTGTGAGGCCAGCGTGAAAGAAGGGATTGAAACACCAGCCTGGGTGAAGTTAGAGAGACATGAATACTTAAGGGGAGGGACGGTGGCTCAGTGGTAGAGCATCTGCTTGGTAAGCAGAAGGTCCCAGGTTCAATCCCTGGCATCTCCAACTAAAAAGGGTCCAGGCAAGTAGGCGTGAAAAACCTCAGCTTGAGACCCTGGAGAGCCGCTGCCAGTCTGAGAAGACAATACTGACTTCGATGGACCAAGGGTCTGATTCAGTATAAAGCAGCTTCATATGTTGATGTGTGTTCATATGTCTAAGGGGAGGAACGGAGGCTCAGTGGTGGAGCATCTGCTTGGTAAGCAGAAGGTCCCAGGTTCAACCCCCGGCATCTCCACTAAAAAAGGGTCCAGGCAAGTAGGCGTGAAAAACCTCCGCTTGAGACCCTGGAGAGCCACTGCCAGTCTGCGTAGACAAGACTGACTTTGATGGACTGAGAGTCTGATTCAGTATAAGGCAGCTTCATATGTTCACAAGGAATGAAGGCAACTTTAAGGGAGGGATGGTGGCTCAGAGGCAGAGCATCTGTTTGGTAAGCAGAAGGTCCCAGGTTCAACCCCCGACATCTCCAACTCAAAAGGGTCCAGGCAAGTAGGCGTGAAAAAGCTCAGCTGGAGACCCTGGAGAGCAGCTGCCAGTCTGAGTAGACAAGACTGACTTTGATGGACAGAAGGGAGTCTGATTCAGTAGAAGGCAGCTTCATATGTCCAATATGTTCAAAGGCTGTCTTATACGGAATCATATTTTTTGGTGTGTGCAAAATAACATTGGGACTCATTCTCTTTCTGGGGGGTGAGGGCCTGTCCTATTCCCTCTATGCCTTCAGACAGGGAAGGGGTTGTGGTAGAGCAACTGCTTGGCATGCAGGTGCCAGGTTCGATCCTCAGCAACTCTAGTTGTTGGGTTTAGCAAGCTAGAAACACTTCAGTAATTATAGAGCTGACTATTCGTTAGTATCACAACCTAGTAACCTCAGATTAGCAGCTCCGTGGCACAGAGTGGTAAAGCTGCAGTGCTGCAGTCCGAGTCCTCTGCTCGTGACCTGAGTTTGATCCCGGCGGAAGCTGGGTTCAGGTAGCCGGCTCAAGGTTGACTCAGCCTTCCATACTTCTGAGGTCTGTAAAATAAGTACCCAGTTTGCTGGGGGGAAAGTGTAGATGGCTGGAAAAGGCAAGGAAAGGAAAGGAAAGGTCCCCTGTGCAAGCACCAGTCATTTCCAACTCTGAGGTGACGTTGCTTTCACAACGTTTTCACGGCAGACTTTTGACGGGGTGGTTTGCCATTGCCTTCCCCAGTCTTTTACACTTTCCCCCCAGCAAGCTGGGGACTCCTTTGACCGACTTTGGAAGGATGGAAGGCTGAGTCAACCTTGGGCCGGCTACCTGAACCCAGCTTCCGCCAGAATCGAACTCAGGTTGTGAGCAGAGAGTTCAGACCACAGTACTGCAGTACTGATGCTTTACCACTCTGCGCCACAGGCAAACCACCCCATTAAACATCTGCCATGAAAACATTGTTATGCGATGTCACCCAAGAGTCAGAAACGACCGGTGCTTGCACAGGGGACTACCTTGACCTTTTTAACCTCAGATCTAGACCTACATCGTATTGAGGGATATCTTCTAAACTGGAGGGACGGAAGCACACACAGATATAAATTAGGAATCTCCCGTTTTACTCTTCCAAGTACTGATGAACTGCTGCTTTCGCCACTCTTCATCTTTCTGAACCCGCTTTTGAATCCAGCCCCACAATTCGCATGCCCTTCAATATCTCAAATTAAATCAACCAAGCACTTATATTGAAAGAAGGAGATATTGGATTTATATCCTGCCCTCCATTCCGAAGAGTCTCAGAGCGGCTCACAATTTCCTTTACCTTCCTCCCCCACAACAGACACCCTGTGAGGTAGATGAAGATATTGGATTTATATCCTGCCCTCCACTCCGAAGAGTCTCAGAGCGGCTCACAATCTCCTTTCTCTTCCTCCCCCACAACAGACGCCCTGTGAGGTAGATGAAGAAATTGGATTTACATCCCACCGTCCACTCCAAAGAGTCTCAGAGTGGCTCACAATCTCCTTTACCTTCCCCCCCCCAACAGACACCCTGTGAGGTAGATGAAGATATTGGATTTATATCCCCCCCTCCACTCCGAAGAGTGTCAGAGTGGCTCACAATCTCCTTTACCTTCCCCACCCCCACCCCACAACAGACACCCTGTGAGGTAGATGAAGATACTGGATTTATATCCCGCCCTCCACTCCAAAGAGTCTCAGAGCAGCTCACAATCTCCTATATCTTCTCCCCCCATAAAAGACACCCTGTGAGGTGGGTGGGGCTGGAGAGGGCTGAGTTTATAATTCTGTTTCATGGATAGCTGATGGCATGCAGTCCTAGAATTATAGAACTGGAAAGTCAGAAGGGGCCATAGGTGCCATCTAGTCCAACCCTACATGTTCCCCAGAGAGCACTTTGGTCAGGGTCACAAAACCTGCTTTCGTGGGCCTTTTCTGTTGTAGTTCTGTGCTGGTGGAATGAGCTCCCTGAGGAGGTTAGGGCCATACGAGAGCTTCCACAGTTCCGCAGGGCCTGTAAGACAGGCCAGACGTGATGTCATGTCACTCTAGCAATCTTCAGGAAGAGGGTTGCCAAGTCCAGTTCAAGAAATGTCTGGGAACTTCCAAAGTGGAGCCAGGAGACTTTGGGGGTGGAGCCAGGAGACACTGGGATGGAGCCAGGAGTGAGGATGTGCCAAGCATAATTGAACTCCAAAGGGAGTTCTGGCCATCATATTTAAAGGGACCGCATGCCTTTTAAATGCCTTCCCTCCATTGGAAATAATGAAGGATGGGGCACCTTCTTTTGGGGCTCATGGAATTGGACCTCCTGATCCAATCTTCTTGAAACCTGGTGGTATTTTGGGGGAAGGCACTAGATGCTAAGCTGAAAAATTGGTCTTAGAATCATAGGGCGTTTTCGCACTCACCTTCAGCCGGCGCGACCCCCCTCTTCACCGCGAAGGATCTGCGCGGATTTCGCACTAAATGCTGCGGAGCAGCCGGAAGAGCCGGAAACTCCCGGCGCAAAAGCCGCTCAAACGTAAACCGCCAAAAAGCAGTTTCCGTTTGCGCGGCTTTTGTGACGGGAGTTTCCGGCTCTTCCGGCTGCTCCGCGGCATTTAGTGCGAAATCCGCGCAGATCCTGCGCGGTGAAGAGGGGGGTCGCGCCGGCTGAAGGTGAGTGCGAAAACGCCCATAGAGTTGCAAGGGACCTCCAGGGTCGTCTAATTCAACTACCTGCACAACATAGGAAACTCACAAATATCTCCCCCTAAATTCACATGATTCTCATGGCTGTCAGATTGCCATCTAGCCTCTGTTTAAGAGCCTCCAAGGAAGGTGAGCCCACCACCTCCTGAGGAAGCCTGCTCCACTGAGGAACCACTCTAACGGTCAGGAAGTTCTTCCTAATGTTGAGCCGGAAACTCTTTTGATTTAATTTCAACCTGTTGGTTCTAGTCCTACTTTCTGGGGTCACAGAAAACAATTCCACACCATCCTCTAAAGGGCAGCCCTTCAAGTACTTGAAGATGGTGATCATATCACCTCTCAGCCACCTCCTCTCCAGGCTAAACCTGCCCATCTCCTTCAACCTTTCCTCATAGGACTTGGTCTCCAGACCCCTCACCATCTTCGTCACCCTCCTCTGGACCCATTCCAGCTTGTCTATATCCTTCTTAAAATGTGGTGCCCAAAAGTGAACACAATACTCCAGGTGAGGTCTTACCAGAGCAGAGTAAAGCGATACCATCACACCACGTGATCTGGACACTATACTTCTGTTGATGCAACCCAAAATTGCATTTGCCTTTTTAGCCACCACATCACACTGTTGACTCATGTTCAGCTTATGGAGATGTTCTCCAAACCAGGGAATCTCCTGCCCCCGTCTGGGGATTGGCAACCCTACCAGGAAATTGATGGTCTTACCATAGTGTTTCTGGCAATTCTTTGAGTGGTGTGATGGAAAGCTATTGTCCGATGGCACCATCTCCATGCCAATCACTTGCGGGAAACACTACGGTAAAAGCATTGACTTCCTGCTGATTCCTAGAGTGACATGATATCAACTCTGGCGTTTTCCCGGAAGTGATCTAATGCCATTACCCAACAATGATTTTATGGGTTGGGATTTTTTCATGTTGCCCACTGGTTGCCAACAGCACTGAAGAGGTTTGACTTAGATCAGGGAAGACAGGTCTGGGAGATCAGGGAAGACGGAAGCAATCTGTCGATGCATTTGAAACTTTCCTGCCCTCGAGGAGGGACTTCTGAGGTCAGCCGTACAAAGAGCCACCAGGGTGGTCTCCACGAATTGGATTCCAGGTCACCTTGCCCTTCTGACATGAGGTTAACTGGTGTTTGCTCTGGCATTAGGGGAAACTAAGCTGAAGTGTTGCGTTGGTCCCTTGGGGAAGGGAGGGGGTCACTCAGCATTTCAACAATGACGTGCAGGACAGCTGACAGCAACCGGTCAACCTTGCTGAAGAGAGAGGATGTTTTGCTATAAAGGGGACTGGCTATTTCTTCCCATCAACCTGGGATTTGGAGATCAATGGGAGCCATGCACAAAAAGAAACTGAAGGGCAGGGCTTAACCACAAATACAGACAGTAACAAGAGGGGATTGGATAAACATATGGATCAAAGATCCGCGAGTGGCTCTTAGCCACTACGTATAGAAGGAACACTATGTTTAGAAGGAACACTATGTTTGAGGCAGTATTCTGGGTGCTTGGGGGAGGGGAAGAGGGGGAGGGCTTCTGGAGTTCTGGCCCCGCTGGTGGACCTCCTGATGGTACCTGGGTTTTGGCCACTGTGTGACACAGAGTGTGGGACTGGATGGGCCATTGGCCTGATCCAACATGGCTTCTCTTATGTTCTGTGACACAGAGTGTTGGACTGGATGGGCCATTGGCCTGATCCAACATGGCTTCTCTTATGTTCTTATGTGACAGAGAGTGTTGGACTGGAGGGGCCATTGGCCTGATCCAACATGGCTTCTCTTATGTTCTTATGTGACACAGAGTGTGGGACTGGATGGGCCATTGGCCTGATCCAACATGGCTTCTCTTGTGTTCTTATGTGACAGAGAGTGTTGGACTGGATGGGCCACTGGCCTGATCCAATGTGGCTTCTCTTATGTTCTTATGTGACACAGAGTGTTGGACTGGAGGGGCCATTGGCCTGACCCAACATGGCTTCTCTTATGTTCTTATGTGACTCAGAGTGTTGGACTGGATGTGCCACTGGCCTGATCCAATGTGGCTTCTCTTATGTGACACAGAGTGTTGGACTGGATGGGCCGTTGGCCTGATCCAACATGGCTTCTCTTATGTTCTTATGTGACACAGAGTGTTGGACTGGATGGGCCATTGGCCTGAGCCAACAGGGCTTCTCTTATGTTCTTATGTGACACAGAGTGTTGGACTGGATGGGCCATTGGCCTGATCCAACATGGCTTCTCTTATGTTCTTATGTGTCTCAGAGAGTTGGACTGGATGGGCCACTGGCCTGATCCATCATGGCTTCTCTTATGTTCTTAAGAACTGAGGTCCATTAGTGGCTCTTAGTCACAAGGTATAGATGGAACATTTTGTCTGGGACAGTGATGCTCTGTCTTCAATCTCCTTTACCTTCCTCGGCCTACAATCTCCTTTACCTTCCTCCCCCACAACAGACACCCTGTGCGATGGGTGGGGCTGAGAGAGTTCTCACAAAAACTGCCCTCTCTAGGATAACTCTGCTAGAGTTGAGACAAAGAGAGGCACCTAGACACACTTAGAGTGATGCATACCCCCTCCACACACAATGTCCGGGCATGCTGAGTCGCTCGCTCCAACACGTCTGTCCATCTCCACTACACTTCGCACAAAGCCATGCACTCACCTTTATCCAGCACTGGCCCAAAGATGGCCAAGCTATCATTGACGGTGGTGCAGTTCCACCTCCTTCCGCGGAACTGGTGCTGGCATTCTTGGATGCCAATCTTCACCCCTTCGGCAACGCTGGGCATGATCTCCACGTAGTTGCGACAGAACCTCAGCTGCTTGGGCACCAAGCCAGGGATACTTCCGCACAGGATGGGCTGTGTCCCCAACGAAGAGTATTGGTGGCCGATAGCCAAGGACCTACAAGGAAGGAGTGAGGACAGTGAGAGAGTGGCATTCCCAAGAGAGATCACTTCCATCAGATGGCCTCTGGTTTTAGGTAGCTTTAGATACAGTTGTGGCAGGTAGCTTTGGTCATCTGATGTCACCTCTGAGAATTGAATGGACACACTGCATGCAAAGGTACCGGGACCAGTGGCTGACTGGCCGGGGCGTCAGCTTGCCCAATGGGCCCCTGATGAAGTTTTAATTGTACCTTTTTCCCACTTACGTATTTTTTGAAAATTATTTATTTCTTACAAAAATTAAATGATAGCCTTATGGTTGTGGGTGGGCCCCCTATGTGGGTGGCCTCTACACGGGCCAGGGCCTTCTCAGTGGTAGCACCAGTGCTGTGGAATGCTCTCCCTGAGGCCGTAAGAGCCCTGTGGGATCTCTCCCAATTCCGCAGGGCTTGTAAAACCGAACTTTTAAAACAGGCCTATGACAACTAGGGGAAAAGGCTGTCACTTTTTATTCTGCCGGGCAATTCCATCAGAAGGACCACCAATAGATAAATTGTATAGCCCCAATACTTTGTTTTAAATTGTTTTAAACTGTAAATTGCATATGTCTCATTGTTTTATACTGAAATTGAGATGTTGGTTTTATTATGATTGTTAGCCGCCCTGAGTCCATTTGGAATGGGTGGGATATAAATCGAAAGTAAATAAATAAATAAATAAAGAATTCCTAATCCCCCAAGCCTGTTGATGCAAATCTGGAATTCCTAAAGGATGCAGAATTGACTGTTTAATTTAGGACAGGGGTGTCAAAACATTAAATAGGGCCGCCAAACCCCCGGTCTGGGTGGGGTTTCCCCCACTCGGGAGGTTCTCAATCTGCTAGCCCACATTGGGCCGGCTGGGGGAACCTCATAAGAACATAAGAGAAGCCATGTTGGATCAGGCCAATGGCCCATCCAGTCCAACACTCGGTGTCACACAGTAGCCAATAACACACACACACACACACACACACACACACACACATATACTGTGGCTAATAGCCACTGATGGACCTCTGCTCCATATTTTTATCCAATCCCCTCTTAAAGCAGGCTATGCTTGTAGCCGCCGCCACCTCCTATGGCAGTGAATTCCACATGTTAATCACCCTTTGGGTGAAGAAGTACTTCCTTTTATCTGTTTTAACCTGACTTCTCAGCAATTTCATTGAATGCCCACAAGTTCTTGTATTGTGAGAAAGGGAGAAAAGGACTTCTTTCTCTACTTTCTCCATCCCATGCATTATCTTGTAAACCTCTCTCATGTCACCCCGCAGTCGACGTTTCTCCAAGCTAAAGAGCCCCAAGCATTTTAACCTTTCTTCATAGGGAAAGTGTTCCAAATCTTTAATCATTCTAGTTGCCCTTTTCTGCACTTTTCCCAATGCTATATTATCCTTTTTGAGGTGCGGTGAGCAGAATTGTACACACTATACCAAATGAGACCGCACCATCGATTTATACAGGGGCATTACGATACTGGCTGATTTGTTTTCAATTTCAAACTTCCCCGACATCGCCAGCCTGATGACGTCACCCGGAAGTGACATCATCATGCTGGTAATGTCGCACTGTGACCACTCTAGGTGTTTCCAGGAAAGCTCTATGCTTTCCCCGGACACTCTAGCCATTTGGGAGGGGAAACTCTATGGCAGCGAGGGACTTCAGAGGGAAAACTCTGAGGCTGTGAGGGACTTGGCAACCCTAACCTTAAAACTTGTTTTCTGTTGCCCCAGAAGATCAGATCAGAACCAACAAGTCAAAATTAAAACAAGAGAGTTTCCAGCTAAACATTAGGAACAACTTCCTGACAGAGCAGTTCCTCAGTAGAACAGGCTTCCTCAGGACATGGTGGGCTCTCCTTCTTTGGAGGTTTTTAAGCAGAAGCTAGCTCAGGGGTGTTGAACTCATTTGTTATGAGGGCTAGATCTGACATAAATGAGACCTCGTCTGGTCAGGCCATGTGCGTCATAAACAGAAATGTCAAATAGTGGAGATATCGATTTTATAAAGGACACAGACAAACACAAAGATTTTTCTTTAACTTAAAAATATGCTTTAAAGATTAGCACTCTTGCAATATTTTGTTTGCTGAACAGTTTCTGATAACCGACATCTCTTGCTCTGAATTATTGCATCAAAACCTGGAGACAATGCCTGTGCTGTAGCAGTCTTCAATATGCTGTTCAGGTGTTGTTCGGATGCGTGTCTGTAAGCTGCAAACCTGCTTTTCGTTTGACATTCATTACAGAAATCTTTGAACCTAAGACCAAGGGGGAAAATATGAAACGGCTGGGCATTGCAAGCTTTTGTACATATGTTGCTTCATGTGCTGGTCAGCCAATGGGGAAAATAGAGGTTTTGCTCTGTAGCTCCTGTGCGATTGAGCGAGCCTGCAACTCGACAGTCCATAATTCTTCTTATTACTCGTTTTGACCATAGTTTTAACATCATGTTGGTATTCTTACTGACTCATGGGGGACCTTAGGGTTTTCAGGGCAAGAGATGTTCAGAGGTGGCTTGCCATTGCCTGCCTCCATGTCATGACCCAGTTATTCCCCGGTGAGCCTTGATGTAGTGGTTCAGTGCGTGGACTCGAGAATCGGGTTTGATTCCCCACTCTTCCACTTGCAGCTGCTGGAATGGCCTCAGGCCAACCATAGCTCTCACAAGAGTTGTTCTTGAAAAGGCAGCTTCTGTGAGAGCTCTCTCAGCCCCACCTACCTCACAGGATGTCTGTTGTGGGGGAGGAAGGTAAAGGAGATTGTGAGCCGCTCTGAGTTTCAGAGTGATGGGTGGGATATATATCCAATATTTGTTTGTTTGTTTGTATTTATATCCCGCCTTCCCCACCGAAGCAGCTCACAATATAAAGCTTACAATAAAACATTTATATTAAAGCATTAAACAGTTTGAAAATAATTTGGTGCTAGTATCTCCTTTCAATATCTTCTTCTTCATCATCTTCTTGGAGGTCTTCCATCTCAGCACTAGACCTGCATGTTTTTTGAGGGGGGGGAGCAAAATTAAAAAATGATGCCCCCTTATGGGCCATTCTATCTTATGGTCCCATAGAATAGAATGGACTCCATACCCAATTTGGCACCCGCCTCCCGTCGGCACCCAGGGCAAGCACCTCCCTCTGTCCCCCCCCCACCAGATCCAGCCCTATACTAGACTCCCTCTAAGCTGTGGAGTCTTGTGAGCAAAAATCCGACTTTGTGAGCTACTAGCATGGAAGTTGCGAGCCGCTGCATCAATTAGTTTGCTCTGGGACCATTTTTCCTGGGCTATGACAAAAACGTTTGAGCCGGAGGCTAAAAAAACTGTGAGCTAGCTCACACTAACTCAGTTTACAGGGAATGCCGCCCAGGGCTGATAACAGGGTTTAGCTTCCAAGATCTGATGGTCAGGTCACCGAGCAATATATTTTCAGTCAACATCCATTAAAACAATTTCATTTGGTAACATATGGCAACAAATTATATTTCTTGCATCATTAATAACTTCTTTTATCTATCCCATATATTACTTTCTACCCACCCTTCCCCCCGTTACTTTATGTAAAACAATTCTTATTAGTAACATATGGTAATAAATCTATATCTATTCTTACATCTTTAAAAATCTCTTTTATCTACCCCGTATATTACTTTCCACCCACCCCTCCCCCCGTTACTTGAACCCCGCCAGTGTTATTTACTTAAAAAAACCCAAATATTAAAGGTACCCTTAACTATTAAAACAAAAATTTATATTCTTCTGCTTTTTAAAACTTAATTATTATCAAAAATTGTCCAGATGTCCTTTTATTTTCCACTCTTTTTCTATATATCTTCTAAACTTTTTCCACTCCATCTTAAAAACTTCTAAGTCATAATCTCTTAATATTCTTGTTAATTTGTCCATTTCACTCCATGTCATAACTTTTATAAGCCAATCACATTTCTCTGGTATTTTTTCTTGCTTCCACAACTGCGCATAAAATGTCCTAGCTGCTGAAAGCAAGTATTTTCATTCAACATTGATTAGCCTCCTAGTCTTTCGTAACAAAAATAGAAACCTGGGCACACCCCAAGACAGGTAGATCCCCTCTTTTTCACCCAGCCCTACTAATAGCAACTTGACTGGCTAATGAGTAATTCGCTGACTCATGGTTTCTTTGAAGACATGCAAAGAGGGCATCGACCAGGTATTGCTAGTTCAACTGAGTCAGCATTTCCTCCTTACAAGTCAGTCTTCTTGCAGACAAGCCCGGGGCAAATCCTACCGCCGTGTGTCAAAGTCAGGATGAGTAGGTGGCTTTTTGGAATGGATGTTGGCACATCGAAGGCATTCTTCAGCACATCTGCAGACCGTGACTGAACGTAACCTTTGTTCAGTCCAGTTGGAGAAGGTTCAGTAATCTCTGAAGAATTTTGACACATTCGGATCATAGACTGAACGTTTCACATGGCCCAACCAATGTTCCCCCTAAGCAGTGGAGTCTTGGGAGCAAAAATTGTACTTTGTGAGCTCCTAACTTTAAACTTGTGAGCTACTGCATACATTAGTTTTGCTCTGGGGCCACTTTTTCCTGAGCTCAGACAAAAATGTGTGAGCAGAAGGCTAAGAAACTGCGCTAGCTCACACTGGGCCCAACCACTGGAGAAACTCAACCAGAAAGATCGTCGATGTTTCCAGATTTAGGGATCCATCATTACAGGGTTTCCATGTCCAACGAAAGCAGGGGTGGGGAACCTTTTCTCTGCCAAGGGCCATTGGGATATTTATACCATCATTCGCAGGCCATAAAAAATCATCTACTTAAAAAGCAGTGCTCCACTGAGGGAGAATGATTCAGGCCAGCAAAATTAATGCAAATCATTGTTTTTCTATTTGAAGTCATGTGGGGAGAGCCTAATGTTGCACGCACACACACAGCCCGCCGCCCTAGGCAAATGCATAGTTCAAGGTAGGGTTGCCAATACCCAGGTGGGGGCAGGGGATCTCCGGTTTGGAGGCCCTCCCCCCGCTTCAGGGTCATCAGAAAGCGGGGGGGGGGGAGGGGAGGGAAATGTCTATTGGGAACTCTTTTATTCCCTAGGGAGATTTATTCCCTTAGAAAATAATGGAGAATTGATCTGTGGGTATCTGGGGCTCTGGGGGGGGGCTGTTTTTTGGGGTAGAGGCACCAAACTTTCAGTATAGCATCTAGTGCCTCTCCTCAAAATACCCCCCAAGTTTCAAAAAAATTGGATCAGGGGGTCCAATTCTATGAGCCCCAAAAGAAGGTGCCCCTATCCTTCATTATTTCCTATGGAAGGAAGGCAAGAAAAGGTGTGCTGTCCCTTTAAATGTGATGGCCAGAACTCCCTTTGGAGTTCAATTATGCTTGTCACAGCCTTGATCTTGGCTCCACCATTAATGTCTCCTGGCTCCACCCCCAAAGTCCCCATATATTTCTTGAATTGGACTTGGCAACCGTAGTTCAAGGGCTTTTTTGTAGAAACAGCCCAGCAGGAACTCAGTAGCATATTAGACCACATCTCCTAATATTAGCATGATAGGTAACACACTCATTAGCATGTTAGGCCACACCCTCTGGGATAATCAAGTGCAAACTGAACTGTGACAGTAACTTCTCCAGGCCCTAGGGTTGCCAAGTCCAATTCAAGAAATATCTGGGGACTTTGGGGGTGGAGCTAGGAGACTTTGGGGGTGGAGCCAGGAGACATTAGGGGTGGGGCCAAGATCAAGGCTGTGACAAGCATAATTGAACTCCAAAGGGAGTTCTGGCCCTCACATTTAAAGGGACGGCACACCTTTTCAATTCCTTCCTTCCATAGGAAATAATGAAGGATAGGGGCACCTTTTGGGGGGGGCTCATAGAATTGGACCTCCTGTTCCAATCTTTTTGAAACTTGGGGGGTATTTTGGGGAGAGGCACTAGATGCTGTACTGAAAATTTGGTGCCTCTACCCCCAAAAAACACCCCCCCCCCCAGAGCCCCAGATACCCGCAGATCAATTCTCCATGATTTTCTATGGGAATAAATCTCCATAGGGAATAATAGAGTTCCCAGCAGACATTTCCCTCCCCTCCCCCCGCTTTCTGACGACCCTGAAGCGGGGGGAGGGTCTCCAAACCGGGGGATCCCCTGCCCCCACCTGGAGATTGGCAACCCTACCAGGCCCTGCAGCAATTCTGGCCGGCCAGCCAGGCTTCAGGGAGGCTGCTGCACAGCGCAGTTGGGCCCCACGATCCTCGCTGGCCAACCAGGCCCCAGGGAGGCTGCCACATGGCTCGGTTTGGTCCAGCAATCCCCGAGGGCCACACCAAGTGACCTCGAGGGCCATATACGGCTCTTGGGACAGAGGTTCCCCGCCTCTGAACTAAAGAAATATCTGGGGACTTTGAGTGTGGAGCCAGGAGACATTGGGTGGAGCCAGGAGACATTGTGGATCAAATGTGGATCAAAAACTGGCTAATTAATAGGAAGCAGAGAGTGAGTATAAATGGGCAATTTTCTCAGTGGAGGATGGTAAGCAGTGGGGTGCCGCAGGGCTCAGTACTGGGTCTCATGCTATTAGCTACAGCTTATTGTTGGAACTTTCTGTCTGGGGTAATGATGCTCTGTATTTAGGGTTGCCAAGTCCAATTCCAGAAATATCTGGGGACTTTGGGGGTGGAGCCAGGAGACTCTGGGGGTGGAGCCAGGAGACACTGGGGTGGAGCTAGGAGCAAGGGTGTGAAAAGCACAATTAAACTCCAAAGGGAGTTCTGTCCAAAACAATTAAAGGGACCGCATGCTTTTTAAAATGCCTTCCTTCCCTCCACCCTCCCCTTCTCTGATTTCACCTCAGAAGCGGAGCGGAGCGGGCGATGCCGCTGCGCAGCTGCCGCCTCTTCTCCGCTTCATCTTAGCTGCTCCTCCGAGATGGGCTCAGCCTGAGCCCATCTCGGAGGAGCAGCTACGGTGAAGCGGAGAAGAGGCGGCAGCGCAGCGGCGTCGCCTGCTCTGCTCCGTCTCTGAGGTGAAATCAGAGAAGGGGAGGGTGGAGGCAGGCCAGGAGCGTGGCGATCCGCGAGTCCGGGTCCTAGAAGGACCCAGATTCACGGCTCGCATGCTCCTGGCCTGCCTCCACCCTCCCCTTCTCTGATTTCACCTCAGAGACGGAGCGGGCGATGCCGCTGCGCTGCCGCCTTTTCTCCGCTTCACCGTAGCTGCTCCTCCGAGATGGGCTCAGGCTGAGTCCATCTCAGAGGAGCAGCTACGGTGAAGCGGAGAAGAGGCGGCAGCTGCGCAGCGGCATCACCCGCTCCGAGTTGGGGCGGCTCGCCACGCTCCTTGGCGCTGTTTCCCCCCCTCCCCCCACTTCCATTTTTTTGGGGAGCGGGGGAAGAGGCTGGAAATCCTGGGGTCCCCCGCCAGGGCAGGAGGGTTGGGAAGCCTTTCTGTATTCTTGGTGCTTGGGGGGGGGCACAGTGGGAGGGCTTTTAATGTCCTGGCCCCACTGGTGAGAGCGACGTAAGTGCGAAATCTTGAGCCCGAAATCGGTCAGAGTGTTTGCTCTTAGCCAAGAAGCTGAGAAGTCCTTTCTAAAAGAGAGAAGGAGGAGGTAGGGTTGCCAGGTCCAATTCAAGAAATATCTGGGGACTTTGGGGGTGGAGCCAGGAGCAAGGGTGTGACAAGCATAACTGAACTCCAGAGGGAGTTCTGACCATCACATTTAAAGGGACGGCACACCTTTTAAATGCCTTCTCTCCATTAGAAATAATGAAGGCTGGGGCACCTTCTTCTGGGGCTCATAGACTGGATCCTCCTGGTCCAATCTTTTTGAAACGTGGAGGGTTTTTTGAGGAGAGGTACTTTGAAGCTATACTGAAAATCTGCTGCCTCTACTTCAAAAAACAACAAAGATACAGCTCTCTGTGTTAAAACACAATTCTGACGCTGTAATGAATATCAAAACCCAAAAAGAGTATCAACAATACACAACATATCAGTCATGCAACAAGTTAAAACTTCCTAAATTCCGCAATGCTCCTGCTGTCCTTTTGTGGCACAACGCCACTATTTTGTCTTCCAGTGCAATATTTGAGAAAAAGGTCCAATGGAGAACCGATCCGCTTAGCAAGCCGTTTCAGATCTCTAATCTTTCTTCTATGGACCAATCTTGTATATTATGTGCAGTGGGGTGCCCAGTAGACTTTTCCCTCATATACATACTCCCAGCTTTGGTAGTGGTGGTGACTGACCCAAGGTCACCCATCAGGCTTCCGGTGAAGGAGAATCAAACCCCGTTCTCCAGATCAGAGTAAACCATGATATCACACTGGCTCCTATTGCATCTGCAAGCCTTTTGGGAACAGCTTGAAGACGGCCCGACTTGTCAATCCCCAGGTGAACCTGAAAACACCCTCCAAATTTCAAAAAGATCTGAGCAGGGGGTCCAATTCTATGAGCCCCGAAAGAAGCTGCCCCTCTCCTTCATTATTTCCAGTGGAGGGAAGGCATTTAAAAGGTGTGCGGTCCCTTTAAATGTGACGGCCAGAACTCTCTTCGGAGTCCTATCATGCTTGTCACACCCTTGCTCCCGGCTCCACCACCAAAGTCCCCAGATATTTCCTTTAATTTTTTAATTTAACCTTAAAAGCAAGAGTTTCTTTTAAAGAGATAAGTTGAAAGCAAATAATCATTTAAAATATACTGAACACACAGTTATCAGCATGATGCACGAGGATTACTTCTTGATTGCAGGAGGCAAAGAACTTCTGCTCTGAACAGTGTGTCATTAGGCATCACCTTTCTGTATCATGTCCAGAGGCAGCACTGCCAAGAAGCCGCCTTGGAGGGCACGATAGCTGCTTCTAGCCATGGGCTTCAGTGTTCAGGCCAGAAGGAGGCTCACAAAGACCCCAGATATTTCTTGAACTGGACTTGGCAACCCTGTGAGAACCGATGTCTCATTTCCCCCTCTTGACATTAATTCCTCATCTCCACTGGGCTCATGGCCAAGTTCAGCACCAGTCTCTCTCATTTTTATCCCGCCCCTCCCGATGAAGGCTCAAGGCAGCAGGGACGGAAATGCTCTATTCATTCCTGAAAACAATCTTGCAACGTAGGCCAGGTCCCAGAGCCGGCAACCTCCCAGCGGGGCCTGGAGATCTCATACTAACATAAGAGAAGCCATGTTGGATCAGGCCAGTGGCCCATCCAGTCCAGCACTCTGTGTCACAGAAGAACATAAGAGAAGCCATGTTGGATCAGGACAATGGCCCATCCAATCCAACACTCTGTGTCACATAAGAACTTAAGAGAAGTCATGTTGGATCAGGCCAGTGGCCCATCCAGTCCCAACACTCTGTGTCACATAAGAACATAAAAGAAGCCCTGTTGGATCAGGCCGGTGGCCCATCCAGTCCCAACACTCTGTGTCACATAAGAACATAAGAGAAGCCCTGTTGGATCAGGCCAGTGGCCCATCCAGTCCAGCACTCTGTGTCACATAAGAACATAAGAGAAGCCATGTTGGATCAGGCCAGGGGCCCATCCAGTCCAACACTCTGTGTCACATAAGAACATAACGGAAGCCATGTTGGATCAGGCCAATGGCCCATCCAGTCCAACACTCCGCGTCACATAAGAACATAAGAGAGGCCACGTTGGATCAGGCCAATGGCCCATCCAGTCCAACACTCCGCATCACATAAGAACATAAGAGAGGCCACGTTGGATCAGGCCAATGGCCCATCCAATCCAACACTCTGTGTCACATAAGAGAAGCCATATTGGATCAGGCCAGTGGCCCATCCAGTCCAGCACTCTGTGTCACATAAGAACATAAGAGAAGTCATGTTGGATCAGGCCAGTGGCCCAACCAGTCCAGCACTCTGTGTCACATAAGAACATAAGAGGAGCCCTGTTGGATCAGTCCAGTGGCCCATCCAGTCCAACACTCTGTGTCACATAAGAAAATAAGAGAAGCCATGTTGGATTAGGCCAGTGGCCCATCCAGTCCCAACTCTCTGTGTCACATAAGAACATAAGAGAAGCCTTGTTGGATCAGGCCAGTGGCCCATCCAGTCCAACACTTTGCGTCACATAAGAACATAGCAGAAGCCCTGTTGGATCAGGCCAATGGCCCATCCAATCCAACACTCTGTGTCACTTAAGAGAAGTCATTTTGGATCAGGACAATGGCCCATCCAGTCCAACACTCTGTGTCACATAAGAACATAAGAGAAGCCATGTTGGATCAGGACAGTGGCCCATCCAGTCCCACTCTCTGTGTCATATAAGAACATAAGAGAAGCCATGTTGGATCAGGCCAGTGGCCCATCCAGTCCAACATTCTGTGTCACATAAGAACATAAGAGAAGCCATGTTGGATCATAGAGTTGGAAGGGACCTCCAGGGTCATTTAGTCCAACCCCCTGCACAATGCAGGAAACTCACAAATCCCTCCCCCTAAATGCACAGGATCTTCATTGCTGTCAGATGGCCATCTAGCCTCTTTTGAAAAACCTCCAACGAAGGAGAGCCCACCACCTTCCAAAGGAGGAAGCCTGTTCCACTGAGGAATCGCTCTAATGGTCAGGAAGTTCTTCCTGATCATAGAATACTAGAATCATAGAGTTGGAAGGGACCTCTAGGATCATCTAGTCCAACCCCCGGCACAATGCAGGAAACTCACAAATCCCTCCCCCTAAATTCACAGGATCTTCATTGCTGTCAGATGGCTATCTAGCCTCTGTTGAAAAACCTCCAAGGAAGGAAAGCCCACCAACTCCCGAGGAAGCCTGTTCCACAGAGGAACCGCTCTAACGGTCAGGAAGTTCTTCCTAATGTTGAGCCGGAAACTCTTTCGATTTAATTTCAACCCATTGGTCGTGGTCCTACCTTCTGGGGCCATAGAAAACAATTCCACACCATCCTCTATAGGACAGCCTTTCAAGTATTTGAAGATGGTGATCCTATCACCTCTAAGCTGCCTCCTCTCCAGGCTAAACATGCCCAGCTCCTTCAACCTTTCCTGATAGGACTTGGTCTCCACATTCCTCACCATCTTCATCACCCTCCTCTGGATCCGTTCCAGCTTGTCTATATCCTTCTTAAAATGGGGTGCCCAAAACTGAACACAAGACTCCAGGTGAGGTCTTCCCAGAGCAGAGTCAAGCGATACCATCTCACCACGTGATCTGGACACTACACTTCTGTGGATACTTCCCACAATTGCTTTTGCCTTTTTAGCCACCGTATCACCTCTCTAGCCTGATCTCATCAGATTTCGCAAGCTAAACAAGCTCAGCCCTGGTTGGTACTCGGATGGGAGACCACCAAGGAAGTCCAGGGTTGCTCAGTAGAGGCAGGCCCCGGAAAACCACCTCTGAACATCTCTTGCTGACGTTTTCCACCACCACCCCAGTATACAACGGGGTGCATTGCATAAAACTCTCTCCCCCTTGGCAAACACACCTGCACAAGCTCACAAACCCTGGCCATTGCGTGGCATGGAGCTGATGAGATTCCAGCGGCCCACAGATCTGCAAAACAGATACCTCACCATTTTGTACACACACACCCTCCAAGCCAGCGTTGCCTCATAATGCAGCTCTGAGGCGTTCCTCCCATTTCAGGCACATCTCGCCTTTGCAGCCGTCCAACGTCTTCATTAAAGTCTTAGATGAAAGAGCGCTCGTGACCCCGGCCGCCGACAACACCAAACAAAGAGGGATTGCCGGCACTTTAGAGGATCAACTGGAATCTCAGGAGGCTTCAAACGCCATCACACATCTGTTAGGACTGCTGCGCTTTCTTCTCGCAAAGCCCCTGCTCTGCCCCAACAGACGCACACCGTCTCAAAGCCCACCTGTTACACAGACATCTCACCTTCGCCGACTTCACCTGCAGCTTGTCTGGCTTAAGTTCCCACCCCTCCCCTCTCCAGCTTGAAGGGAACCCACCAGGGGAGGCTAACTGAAACAGGGTTGCCAGATCCAGGTCGGGAAACTCCTGGAGATTTGGGAATGGCTGGTGCATGGGAGGATGGTCAAGTCGGTGGCCGTCTAGGGCGCCCCCTCTCACCTAGGGTTGCCAAGTCCAATTCAAGAAATATCTGGGGACTTTGGGGGTGGAGCCAGGAGACGTTGGGGGGTGGAGCCAGGAGCAAGGTTGTGACAAGCACAATTGAACTCCAAAGGGAGTGCTGGCCATCACATTTCAAGGGACAGCACACCTTTTTTAAATGTCTTCCTTCCATAGGAAATAATGGATAGGGGCACCTTCTTTTGGGGCACACAGAAGCGGACCCCCTGGTCCAATCTTTTTGAAACTTGGACGGTATTTTGGAGAGAGGCACCAGATGCTACGCTGTAAATTTGGGGGCTCTACCTCAAAAAACAGCCTCCCCCCAGAGTCCCAGATACCTGCGGATCCATTCTCCATTATTTCTGATGGGAATACATCTCCATAGGGAATAATAAAGTTCCCAGCAGACAGTTCCTTCCCCCCTCCCACTTTCTGATGACCCTGAAGCGGGGGGAGGGCCTCCAAACCGGGGGATCCCCTGCCCCCACCTGGGGATTGAAAAATAAAGGTACATAACCCACCGTGAAAACCAGCTTCTATTATTGAATTATACAAAGTCAACAAAGATAAACATACTCCTATAAATTCCACCATCATAAATTACAAAACAACCATAACTTTTAGTCCTTAATGAAAAAGGAAGCATTAGCACCAAGAGTCCTTCTTTTAATCCTGTGGTAAAACTTCCCATCTCATTCCATGAAATCCTGGTGTAGTACTGGGGATTAGCAACCCTACTCTCACCACGTGCAGTGTGTGTGCTCCTCGGAGCTTGCCTTCCCCAATAGAAAGCAGGCTCCGTGGAATGCAGATGATGCCTGGCCCGTTTTGCATTCCAGGGCCTCTTACAGACCCGGGAAATGCAAAAGGGTATAGCGCCTGCACAGTGTGCTTCTCAGAGCCCGGCAGTAGGCTTGCCAATCCCCAGGTCCCAGCGGGGGTTCTTCCGCTTTCCCAGGCTCCTTCCCGCCTCCAGTCAGTTGGCTGGTGGGGGGAAACCCCGCCCCCAGAGGACCATGTGCCTTTCCACCTCTGGAGGCTTCAGTCTCCGGACCATGTGACTTTCCACCTCCGGAGGCTTCAGGCTCTGATTGAAAGGCTTCCTCTTGGAATGGGGTGTTACTTGGAAGAAGTTGGCAGCGACTCGTGAGCAGAGAGGCCAATCCCTTGCTTCAGAGTCACCAGAAATGGGGTGGTGGGGGGGAGGGAAACGTCTGCTGAGCATTTGTGAGGAACTCCAAAGGGATCTGTTGAGGCTGGGTGAGTGGGCGTCAACGTGGCAGATGCGGTTCAATGTGGCCAAGTGCAAAGTAATGCACATTGGGGCTAAGAATCCCAGCTACAAATACAAGTTGATGGGGTGTGAACTGGCAGAGACTGATCAAGAGAGAGATCTTGGGGTCATGATAGATAACTCACTGAAAGTGTCAAGACAGTGTGCGTTTGCAATAAAAAAGGCCAATGCCATGCTGGGAATTATTAGGAAGGGAATTGAAAACAAATCAGCCAGTATCATAATGCCCCTGTATAAATCGATGGTGCGGTCTCATTTGGAGTACTGTGTGCAGTTCTGGTCGCCGCACCTCAAAAAGGATATTATAGCTTTAGAGAAGGTGCAGAGAAGGGCAACTAGAATGATTAAAGGGCTGGAGCACTTTCCCTATGAAGAAAGGTTGAAACGCTTGGGACTCTTTAGCTTGGAGAAACGTCGACTGCGGGGTGACATGATAGAGGTTTACAAGATAATGCATGGAATGGAGAAAGTAGAGAAAGAAGTACTTTTCTCCCTTTCTCACAATACAAGAACTCGTGGGCATTCGATGAAATTGCTGAGCAGACAGGTTAAGACGGATAAAAGGAAGTACTTCTTCACCCAAAGGGTGATTAACATGTGGAATTCACTGCCACAGGAGGTGGTGGCGGCCACAAGTATAGCCACCTTCAAGAAGGGTTTAGATAAAAATATGGAGCACAGGTCCATCAGTGGCTATTAGCCACAGTGTATGGAGCACAGGTCCACCAGTGGCTATTAGCCACAGTGTATGTGTGTATATAACATTTTTTGCCACTGTGTGACACAGAGTGTTGGACTTGATGGGCCGTTGGCCTGATCCAACATGGCTTCTCTTATGTTCTTATGTTCTTATGTTCATTTCATTATTCCCTGCGTGGAGATCAATTCCCATAGGGAATAATGAGGAATTGATCTGGAGGTTTCGGGGGCTCTGGGGGAGCTGTTTTTCGAGGTAGAGGCACCAAATTTTCAGTATAGTATCTAGTGCCTCTCCCCAAAGTACCCCACAAGTTTCAAAACGATTTGACCAGGGGGTCCAATTCTATGAGCCCCAAAAGAAGGTGCCCCTATCCTTCATTATTTCCTATGGAAGGAAGGTATTTAAAAAGGTGTGCTGTCCCTTGAAATGTGATGGCCACAACTCCCTTTGGAGTTCAGTGATACTTGTCACACCCTTGCTCCTGGCTCCACCCCTAAAGTCCTCAGATTTTTCTTGAATTGGATTTGGCAACCCTACCCGGCAGGGATAAATTAACCAATTGTAAAAGCTGAAGAAGAGCCAATTTCTACAAACGGGCTCCTGTTGAAGTTGTCTGCTGTCTCTCATCCTTCCTACTCTACTTTAACAGAGCCGTAGCTCAGCGGCAGAGCATCTTGCTCGCATGCATCCTTCTTAAAATGTGGTGCCCAAAACTGAACAGGCCCTAAAAGACAGAGCAGTAGGGTGAAGCCAGGAGACATTGGGGGTGGAGCCAGGAGACATTGGGGGTGGAGCCAGGAGACATTGGGGGTGGAGCCAGGAGACATTGGGGTGGAGCCAGAAGCAAGGTTTTGATTAGCATAATTGAATTCCAAAGGGAGTTCTGCCCATCACATTTAAAGGGACTGCACACCTTCCTTAAAACTGGATATGCCTTCCCTCCTTTGGATATAATGAAGGATAGGGGCACCTTCCTTTGGGGCTCATAGAATTAGACCCCTTGGTCCAATCTTTTTGAAACTTGGAGGGTGTTTTGAGGAGAGGAATTGGATGCTATGCTGCAACTTTGGTGCCTCTACCTCACAAAACAAGCAGCCCCCTCCCAGAGCCCCAAATACCCACAGATCAATTCTCTATTATACCCTACGGGAATTGGTCTCCATAGGAAATAATGGAGTGCCCAGCGGTCATTTCCCTCCCACTTTCTGATGATCCTAAAGTGGGGGGAGGGCCTCCAAACAGGGGGATCCACTGTCCCTACCTGGGGATTAAGACGAAACCGGAAACCACAGTGCGTATAGATTGATCTGTGAAATTGACAAGCTTTAAATAAATGCAACAAAGTCCTCGGAAATGCTCAATTCATTGGAATTTCCCAAAGTATCTTTTAAACAGAATTTAAGTGACTCAACCAAGCTCAATATCCAGAAATTATATCAATGGTTCCCAAAAAGTCCACATTCAATGCTGTAATAAATTGGTAACGTATCTTGCTGTCTGTAGGTTCCGTTTTCTGAGAGACGCAGGTGTACTGTAATATTTGAATAATGTAGAGAAGAAGAAGAAGAAGATATTGGATTTATATCCCGCCCTCCACTCCGAAGAGTCAGAGAGTGGCCTACAATCTCCTTTACCTTCCTCCCCCACAGCAGACACCCTGTGAGGTAGATGAAGATATTGGATTTATATCTTGCCCTCCACTCTGAAGTCACAGAGGGACTCACAATCTCCTTTACCTTCCTCCCCCACAACAGACACCCTGTGAGATGGGTGGGGCTGAGAGGGCTCTCACAGCAGCTGCCCTTTCAAGGACAACCTCTGCCAGAGCTATGGCTGACCCAAGGCCATTCCAGCAGGTGCAAGTGGGGGATCAAACCCCATTCTCCCAGATAAGAGTCCGCACACTTAACCACTACACCAAACTGGCTCTCCATCCAACAGCTGCTGCTACACAAGTCCAAGGTTCAATTCATGTTTCATTTGCCACTTCCACTGGCCGCCTGTATTTTTATCAGAGAACGGATCATGCAAACAGAAGATGTAAGCTATTGTCTGTGAGCTGTTGCCTTCGCATGGGTTCCTGATACAAATACAGGTGGCCATTAAAAGGAAGGGGGTAAGCACCTGGAAAACTGGGCAAAAACCAATAAAATGAACTTTAACAGGGATAAATGTACAGTTCTGCATTTCGGTAGGAAAAATCCCATGCATAGTTGTAGGGTGGGGGAGACTTGTCTTAGCAGTAGTGTGTGCGAAAATGATCTAGGGGTCTTAGTGGATCATACGCTGAACATGAGTCAACAGTGTGATGCGGTGGCTAAAAAGGCAAATGCACTTTGGGCTATATCCACAGAAGTCTAGTGTCCAGAATACGTGATGTGATGGTATCACTTTACTCTGCTCTGGTAAGACCTCACCTGGAGTATTGTGTTCAGTTTGGGGCACCACATTTTAAGAAGGATATAGACAAGCTGGAACGGGTTCAGAGGAGAGCGACGAAGATAATGAGGGGTCTGGAGACCAAGTCCTATGAGGAAAGTTTGAAGGAGCTGTGGATGTTTAGCCTGAGAGGAGGCAGCTGAGAGGTGATAGGATCACCATCTTCAAGTAGCTGAAGGGCTGTCACTTAGAGGATGATGTGGAATTGTTTTCTGTGGCCCGGAAGTAGGACCAGAACCAATGGGTTGAAATTAAATCAAAAGAGTTTGCGGCTCAACATTAGGAAGAACTTCCTGACCCTTAGAGCGATTCCTTAGTGGAACAGGCTTCCTCAGGAGGTGGTGAGCTCTCCTTCCTTGTAGGTTTTTAAGCAGAGGCTAGATGGCCATCTGACAGCAATGAAGATCCTGTGAATTTAGGGGGAGGTGTTTGTGAGTTTCCTGCATTGTGCAGGGGGTTGGACTCGATGACCCTAGAGGTCCCTTCCAACTCTAGGATTCTATGATTCCTGTCCATTAGAGTAGTTCCTCAGTGGAACAGGCTTCCTTGGGAGGTGGTGGCTCTCCTTCCTTGGAGGTTTTTAACAGAGGCTAGATGGCCATCTGACAGCGATGAAGATCCTGTGAATTTGGAGTAGGTATTTGTGGGTTTCCTGCATTGTGAAGGGGTTGGACTTGATGACCCTGGAGGTCCCTTCCAACTCTAGGATTCTATGAGTCTATGATTCTATGACTCCTCCAGGTTGATCTCTAGGCAACAAAAATAATTTTCCCTGGAGAAAATAGCTGATTTGGAGGTTGGACTATATTGCATTGTATGAAACTGAAGTCCCTTCCCTCCCCAAACCTCACCCGCCCCAGACTCCACCCCCAAAATCTCCAGGTGTTTCTCAACCCAGAGCTGGCAACCCTCTTCTTCAGCCCAGAAATGCCTCTCATCAGCACAGCTTCATTTAATGATTTCTTTCCAAAACAACTGGAGAAGCTCTGGACTCCTGCCAACCCGTGCTCCGCTAGCACAGGGCCGCTTGCTCACGCTTAGGTGGAGATACTAGCTTTGACTTGCCGGAGGAGGAGAAACAGCATGCTGAGGGATCAGTCTGCAGGGCCCTGCCAAGATTCCCATGTGTGTTGACTTGAGATTCCAGAGGCAAACTCTTCTCCTCCTCCTCCTGGGAATAAAAGCTACAGGGTCATTCCTTTGGACATTTCCCTCCTTCTCCAGCCCAGACTGCAACTGTAAGCCAGGATGGGTGATTAATTAAATGAGGAGGAGGAGGAGGAGGAGGAGGAGGAAGAGAAGGAGGAGGGGAAGGAGAAGGAGAGGAATGAGGAGGAGGAGGAGGAGGAGGGGAAGGAGGAGGAGGAGGAGGGGAAGGAGGAGGAGAAGGAGGAGGAAGAGGAGGAGGAGGGGAAGGAGGAGGAGGAGAAGGAAGAGGAGGGGAAGGAGGAGGAGGAGGAAGAGAAGGAGGAGGAGGGGAAGGAGGAGGAGGGGAAGGAGGAGGAGAAGGAGGAGGAAGAGGAGGAGGAGGGGAAGGAGGAGAAGGAGGAGGAGGGGAAGGAGGAGGAGGAGAAGGAAGAGGAGGGGAAGGAGGAGGAGGAAGAGAAGGAGGAGGAGGGGAAGGAGGAGGAGAAGGAGGAGGAGGAGGAGGGGAAGGAGGAGAAGGAAGAGAAGGAGGAGGAGGGGGAGGAGGAGGAGAAGAAGAAGAAGAAAAGAAGAAGAGGAGAAATTCCTGGAGATTTGGTGGGTGGAGCCTGGGTAAGGCAGAGTTTGAGGAGCAGTGCAAGGGATGCCAGCTTCCAGATGGGATCCGGGGATCCCCTGGAATTCCAGCTCATCTCCAGACTCCAGAGTTCCCCTGGAGAAAATGGCAGCTCTGGAAGATGACCTCTATGACATTGTACTCCACTGAGGTCCCTCTCTTCCACAGGCCTCACCCCAAAAATCTCCAGGAATTTCCCAGCCTGGAGCTGGCAACCATACCCTCATCTCCTCCCCATGGCCAGGGAGGATCTGGCCACTGTAAGAGGGACCTCAGCATGGTAAAATGCCATAGAGTCAACCTTCCAAAGCAGCTGTCTTCTCCAGGGGGACTGATACGTGTCACCTGGAGGTCAAATGTGATTCTGGGAGATCGCCAGGGCCCACCTGGAGGCTGGCAACCCTAAAGGCAGTTTCTTGATGTGTTACACCTCGAGGTTGGACTACTGTAATGCCCTCTGCATGGGGCTGCCCCTGTACCAAACTCAGAAACTGCAGCTAGTGCAGAATGCGGCGGCCAGGCTGTTAGTGGGACTCCCCCGGTGGGAACACATGCAGCCTAGGTTGCGGGAGCTGCACTGGCTGCCAGTTGCGTTCCGAGTTCGTTACAAGGTGCTGGTTATTACCTTTAAAGCCCTATATGGCCGAGGACCTGCCTACCTTAGGGACCGCCTCTCTCCATATATCCCCCAGAGAGCACTGAGATCCAGCTCCCAAAATCTCCTAAAAATCCCTGGACCAAGGGAGGCCAAACTGAAAACCAAGCGAGAGCAGGCCTTCTCAATAATGGCTCCCCATTGGTGGAATCAACTACCAGCGGAGGTTCGAGCCCTGCGGGACTTCAATCAGTTCCGCAGGGCCTGTAAAACTGTCCTTTTTCAAATGGCCTACAAGATGGAATCCTGAAGTAACACCTAGCCATCAGATATATACTGTAAGAACATAAGAGAAGCATGTTAGATCAGGCCAATGGCCCATCCAGTCCAACACTCTGTGTCACACAGTGGCAAAAAAAAATTATATATACACACACACTGTGGCTAATAGCCACTGATGGACCTCTGCTCCATATTTTTATCTAAACCCCTCTTGAAGGTGGCTATGTCTGTATCCACCACCACCTCCTGTGGCAGTGAATTCCACATGTTAATCACCCTTTGGGTGAAGAAGTACTTCCTTTGATCCGTTTTAACCCGTCTGCTCAGCAATTTCATCGAATGCCCACGAGTTCTTGTATTGTGAGAAAGGGAGAAAAGTACTTCTTTCTCTACTTTCTCCATCCCATGCATTATCTTGTAAACCTCTCTCATGTCACCCCGCAGTCGACGTTTCTCCAAGCTAAAGAGCCCCAAGCGTTTCAACCTTTCTTCACAGGGAAAGTGCTCCAGCCCTTTAATCATTCTAGTTGCCCTTTTCTGGACTTTCTCCAATGCTATAATATCCTTTTTGAGGTGCGGCGACCAGAACTGCCCACAGTACTCCAAATGAGCCCGCACCATCGATTTATACAGGGGCATTATGATACTGGCTGTGTTGTACTATAGCACCTTTGACTGTTGTGGTTTTAATTAATTTATTTGAATGTATTTTATTGTATTTTATTGTCTAATGTATTTACCGTAATCATGGCACATGCCATGTCTGTGAGCCGCCCTGAGCCTGGCTCGGCGGGGAGGGCGGGATATAAATAAAAGTTGTTGTTATTATTATTATTATTACTACTACTACTACTATGAGCCTGGCCTGTTGGAACGATGATCCCGGAGGATTATGCAATAAGGCTGTTATTAGATTCCTGGGAAGAGAGGGCATGAAGTGCCACGCCCAGTAGAAAACGACAGGAACTCACAGGGGTCAGAGGTTAACAACACCAAGTATTATGTTATTATACGGAGATTATACAATTCACAGATTGGCCCGATGGCTGAACAGAACCTTCGTGTCCAGACCGAGATGTTCTCTTTTGCTTGTTACTCGGAAATCGGGTACTCACCCCGGTTCTTGCTCTTAAATTTGGGTGTCAGATCCAACTCAAGAAATATCTGGGAACTTTGGGGACAGAGACAGGAGACATGGGGGGGTGGAGCCAGAAGCGAGGTTAGGACAAGCATCATTGAACTCCAAAAGGAGTTCTGGCCATCACATTTAAAGGGACCGCACGCCTTTTAAATGCCTCCCCTCCGTTGGAAATCATGAAGGACCGGGGCACCTTCTTCGGGGGGCTCATAGAATTCTCCCCCCTGGTCCATTTTGAAACTTGGAACGTCTTTTGAGGAAAGGCATCAGAGACCCCCCCCCCAAAAAAAATCATATACCCTCAAATCAGTTCTCCATTATACCTTATGGGAATTGGTCTCCATAGGGCAGGGGTGGCCAACGGTAGCTCTCCAGATGTTTTTTGCCTACAACTCCCATCAGCCCCAGCCATCAGCCATGCTGGCTGGGGCTGACGGGAGTTGTAGGCAGAAAAAAAATCTGGAGAGCTACCGTTGGCCACCCCTGCCATAGGGAATAATGGAGTGCCCAGCAGACATTTCCTTCCCCCCTCCCCCGCTTTTTGATGACCATGGAGTGGGGGGGGGGGAAGGCATCCAAACTGGGGGGGATCCCCTGCCCCCACCTGGGAAGTACATAAACATCTTTCCCTGTGGTACTCTAGGTCTCATTCCACCTGGGGATTGGCAACCCTAGTGCCAACTCCAGATTGAGAAATTTCTGGCGATTAGGGAGAGGGGATTTGAGGAGGCGAGGGAGCTCCACAAGGCGCAATGCCAAGTCCATCGTCCAAAGCAGTCATTTTCTCCCAGGGAAATCAGTTCTGGAGATCAGTTCTGATTCCAGGAGATCTCCGCCCCCTGCCTGGAGGATAGGACTGCTTTTCGTTCTTCATGAACTTTGGCCAGTTCACGGTGCATGAAGCGATGCTCCTGAACGGAAGAACCATCACAAACTTCCAGAAGAATTCTTCCAGAAAGAGAGACCCGGAAGAACACAAGTTTGCAGGAAAGGTAACCAAATCTTCTGAATCTGAATTCAGTCAGGGGTCATTTCATTGAAAAAGAGGTACCAGAACTCATTGTTTGTTGTTGTTCAGACGCACAGTCAAGTCCGACTCTTTGCAACCCCACAGGCAAAGTCACGCCAGGCCCCCCTGTCTTCTACCATCCTCTGAAGTCTGCTCAAATTCATGTTTGTTACATCAGTAATGCTGTCCAGCCATCTCACCTTTTGCCGTCCCCTTCGTCTTTTGCCTTCTGTCTTTCCCAGCATCAGGATCTTCTCCAGGGAGTGCTCCCTTCTCATTGGGTGGCCAAAGTCTTTGAGCTTCAGCTTCAGCATCTGACCTTCCAGTGAACAGTCTGGGTTGATTTCCCTTAGGACTGACTGAGTGGATCTTCTTGCAATCCAAGGGACTCTCAAGAGTCTTCTCCAGCACCACAGCTCAAAAGCATCTATTCTTCTGCACTCGGCCTTCCTTATGGTCCAGCTCTCACAGCCACACACTACTGCTGGGAATACCATCATTTTAACTATACGGACTTTTGTTGGCAGAGTGATGTCTCTACTTTTTATTAAACCGCTCGGGCACAATTTATTTGCATCATTCATTTGCATATAAGAACATAAGAGAAGCCATGTTAGATCAGGCCAATGGCCCATCCAGTCCAACATTCTGTGTCACACAGCGGCCAAATATATATATACACACACACACACACACACACACTGTGGCTAATAGCCACTGATGGACCTCTGCTCCATATTTTTATTTAACCCCTTCTTGAAGGTGGCTATGCTTGTGGACGCCACCACTTCCTGTGGCAGTGAATTCCACATGTTAATCACCCTTTGGGTGAAGAAGTACTTCCTTTTATCCATTTTAACCTGTCTGCTCAGCAATTTCATCGAATGCCCACGAGTTCTTGTATTGTGAGAAAGGGAGAAAAGTACTTCTTTCTCTACTTTCTCCATCCCATGCATTATCTTGTAAACTTCTATCATGTCACCCCTCAGTCGACGTTTCTCCAAGCTAAAGAGCCCTAAGCGTTTCAACCTTTCTTCATAGGGAAGGTGTTCCAGCCCTTTAATCATTTTAGTTGCCCTTTTCTGAACTTTCTCCAATGCTATAATATCCTTTTTGAGGTGCGGCGACCAGAACTGCACACAGTACTCCAAATGAGACCGCACCATCGATTTATACAGAGGCATTATGATACTGGCTGATTTGTTTTCAATTCCCTTCCTAATAATTCCCAGCATGGCGTTGGCCTTTTTTATTGCAAACGCACACTGTCTTGACATTTTCAGTGAATTATCTACCATGACCCCAAGATCTCTCTCTTGGTCTGTCTCTGCCAGTTCACACCCCATCAACTTGTATTTGTAGCTGGGATTCTTGGCCCCAATGTGCATTACTTTGCACTTGGCCACATTGAACCACATCTGCCACGTTGACGCCCACTCACCCAGCCTCAACAGATCCCTTTGGAGTTCCTCACAATCCTCACACACCCCTGTTTTTTGAGGTAGAGGCACCAAATTCTCAGCACAGCATCTGGTGCTTCTCCTCAAAACACCCTCCATGTTACAAAAGGATCGAGCCAGGGGGTCCAATTCTATGAGCCCCTAAAAAAGGTGCCCGTATCCATCATGATTTCCAATGGAGGGAAGGCATTTAAAAGGTGTGCCGTCCCTTTAAATGTGATGGCCAGAACTTCAATGATGCTTGTCACAACCTGGCTCCTGGCTCCACCCCCAATGTCTCCTAGCTACACCCCCAAAATCCCCAGCTATGTTCTTGAATTGGACCTGGCAACCTTAGGTAAGAAAGAAAGAGCACAAGGAAACTTAGGCGGTTCCGGAGTTCTGCTCCTGTGAGCTCCTGGCCAAAATGAGGCCTGGGTTCAGCGATCCTAACGAGAAAGTATTTGCACAAAACTGGCACCAATTTTGCACTAGACCTTTCATCCTGGTTTAGCCCTGTCTCCAAACTGGCATTCTGCACTAGAGTCATAGAATCAGATAAACCAACTCTATGACTCTGTGATTCTATTATTTTAGTGTCGAATGTCTGCTTGGGGACAGGGATAAACCAGGATGAAAGGTCTAGTGCAAAATTGGTCTGGGTCATAGTGCCTCTAAATGAAGAGTTTGTGAAAATAATTACAAGACCGCGAGCGATCCTCTTCCGGTCCGCCTTTCCTCTTCAGCCACGGCCCACGGGGCCTGGTTGCAACTCGATAGGAGGAGAGAGGGGCAGACCTGGGGTGCATGAATATTTTGCCCAAACAAATGATTTCATGTCTTCCTCGGAGCCCTCCGTGTGCCAGCTGAGTGACGGGCGAGATCTGCTACGCAAGACCGAAGGAATCTACCCTTGAGGGAACTCAACCCCCAAAGAAGCCGATAATTCTTTCGACCTGGGTCGCAAACAAGTACTTGTGGGCAAATTCTCCGGGAGGCCAGAGCTAATGCAAATATTGATTCACAAAAACAAACGGAGGGGACCCTGCAGCCTGCGCCTTTCCCTTGAGATACTTGAACTTCTGCCAAACCGACAGCTGCTCAGCGAGCGGAATTGGACGGGAGGAGGCGTGGAGACGAGCGCAGGCGGCAGGCCTTCAGAGACGGCAGGAGCGAGGGTTGCCTGGTCCAATTCAAGAAATATCTGGGGACTTTGGGGGCGGAGTCAGGAGCAAGGTTGTGACCGGCACAATTGAACACCGAATGAAGTTCTGGCCATCACATTTAAAGGGACTGCATGCCTTTTAAATGCCTTCCCTCCATTGGAAATAATGGATAGGGGCACCTTCTTTTGGAGCTCATAGAATTGGATCCCTTGGTCCAATACAAGAAATATCTGGGGAGTTTGAGGGTGGAGCCAGGAGACATTGGGGGTGGAGCCAGGAGACTTTGGGGGTGGGCCAGGGGCAAGGGGATGACAAGCATCATTGAACTCCAAAGGGAGTTCTGGCCATCACATTTAAAGGGACGGCACGCCTTTTAAATGTCTTCCCTTCATTGGAAATAATGAAGGATAGGGGGCACCTTCTTTTGGAGCTCATAGAATTGGATCCCTTGGTCCAATACAAGAAATATCTGGGGAGTTTGGGGGTGGAGCCAGGAGACATTGGGGGTGGAGCCAGGAGCAAGGGTGGGACAAGCATCATTGAACTCCAAAGGGAGTTCTGGCCATCACATTTAAAGGGACGGCACACCTTTTAAATGCCTTCCCTCCATTGGAAATAATGAAGGATTAGGGGCACCTTTTGGGAGGCTCATAGAATTGGACCCCCTGGCCTGATCCTTTTGAAACTTGGAGGGTGTTTTGAGAAGAGGCGCTGGATGGTATGCTGCAATTTTGGTGCCTCTACCTCAAAAAAGCAGCCTCCCCCACTGAGCCCCGGATCTCTCGGCTTGGCTTCGCGAACGAAGATTTAAGAAGGGTGCAATAGTCCACGTTTGCTGCAGGCTCGCTGGTGGCTGACAAGACCAATGCGGGACAGGCAGGTCCGGCCACAGCGGCTGCAGGGAAAAGTCTGATTTAGGGTTGGTCCTGTAGCAGTGCGATTCTTCCTCAATCTCCTTTTGTCCTCAAGACCAGCTATGCGTGCGTTCTCAAAAGAAGAAACAGCCTGGTGGATGGTGTGCCTCCACGCTTTGCGATCTGAGGCTATGTCAGACCACTGGTGATGGTTGATGTGACAGGTGCTAAGGGATTTCTTCAAGGAGTCCTTGTACCTCTTCCTTGGTGCCCCTCTATTTCGATGGCCGGTGGAGAGTTCGCCATACAGGGCAATCTTGGGAAGGCGGTGGTTTTCCATCCTAGAAATATGCCCTGCCCAGCGCAGCTGCGTCTTCAACAGCAGTGCCTCGATGCTGGTAACCTCTGCCCGCTTGAGGACTTCAGTGTTGGTCACAAAGTCACTCCAGTGGATGTTGAGGATGGTGCGAAGGCAGCGCTGATGAAAGCGCTCAAGGAGTCGCAGGTGATGACGGTATAAAACCCACGATTCGGAGCCATAGATGAGGGTTGTCATCACAACCGCTTTGTAAACATTGATCTTTGTGCCTTTTTTCAGATGCTTGTTGCTCCACACTCTTTTGTGCAGTCGGCCAAATGCACGGTTTGCCTTTGCCAGCCTGTTGTCAATCTCCTTGTCGATCTTGGCATCTGAGGAGATGATGCACCCCAGGTAGCTGAACTGCTGGACTGTCTTCAGAACTGATTCACCCACAGTGATGCAGGGAGGGTGATAATCTTCCTGGGGTGCAGGCTGGTGGAGAACTTCTGTCTTCTTCAGACTAACTTCTAGGCCGAATAGCTTGGCAGCCTCTGCAAAGCAGGACGTCATATGCTGCAGAGCTGATACCGAGTGGGAGACGAGTGCAGCATCATCAGCAAACAGTAGCTCTCGGATGAGTTTTTCCATTGTCTTGGAGTGTGCCTTTAGTCGCCTCAGGTTGAACAGGCTGCCATCGGTGCGATAGCGGATGTAGACACCATCGTCCTCATCTAGATCTACTGCGGCTCTTTGAAGCATCATGCTAAAGAAGATCGTAAAGAGAGTTGGCGCGAGAACGCAGCCTTGCTTTACACCTGTGCCTATTGGGAAGGGCTCCGAGAGGTCGTTGCAGTGTCTGACTTGGCCTCGCTGGTCTTCGTGTAGCTGGATGATCATGCTGAGGAACCTTGGGGGACATCCTAAACGTTCCAAGATTTGCCACAGGCCTTTCCTGCTAACGGTATCGAAAGCTTTGGTAAGGTCGACAAAAGTCACATACAGAGCCTTGTTCTGTTCCTGCATTTCTCTTGGAGCTGCCTGAGAACAAATACCATGTCGGTGGTGCTCCTGTTAGCTCTGAAGCCGCACTGGCTCTCTGGGAGGAGTTCTTCTGCAATGGTGGGCACCAGTCTGTTCAGGAGTATTCTGCAAGGATTTTGCCTGCGATGGAGAGCAGGGTTATCCCCCGGTAGTTGGAGCAGTCTGACTTTTCCCCTTTGTTCTTGTATAGGGTGATGATGATTGCATCGCGAAAGTCCTGTGGTAATTTGCCTTGTTCCCAGCAGGTGACAAGTACTTTGTGAAGTGAGCTATGTAGTACTGTGCCCCATGCTTCCAGATCTCTGGTGGAATTCCATCAACTCCTGCTGCCTTGCCACTTTTCAGTTGCTTGATGGCTTTAAACAGTCTCTTCTAGGGTGGGGATCTCATCCAACTCTGTTTTCACCGGTTGAAGTGGGTGAGGTGGATTGCTGAATCTTGAACTACGCGGTTGGCACTGAAGAGAACCTGAAAATACTCCGACCACCGGTTCAGTATGGATGCCTTGTCTGTGAGGAGCACTTGGCCGTCTGCACTATGCAAGGGACTCTGAGCCTGATATGATGGACCATATACTGCCTTCAGGGCTTCGTAGAACCCTCTTAAATCACCAGTGTCTGCACACAGCTGGGTTCTCTCTGCAAGCTTGGTCCACCACTCGTTCTGAATGTCTCGAAGCTTGCGCTGGAGGTTGCTACATGCAGCGCGAAAGGTTGCTTTTTTCCCAGGACAGGAGGGCTGAGCAAGATGTGCTTGGTAGGCAGATCTCTTTTTTGCCAGTAATTCTTGGATCTCTTGATTGTTCTCATCAAACCAGTCCTTGTTCTTCCTTGTGAGAACCCGAGGACTTCTTCAGAGATCTGCAGGACGGTAGTTTTTAGGTGTTCCCAGAGTGCTTCTGGAGAAGGGTCTGTGGGGCAACTGAGGTCCTCAATTCTTGACTGGAGTTTTGCCTGGAAGGCAGCTTTAACTTCGGCTGACTGAAGGCTGCCAACCTGAAACTTCCTCCGAGGGATACCTCCTCTCCTGGGTGTGGGTTTAAAGTGAAGACGGAGATTGCAGCGTACAAGACGATGATCCGTATGACATTCTGCGCTGGGCATTACTCGGGTGTGTAAGACATCTCGAAGGTCTCTCTGGCGCACCAGAATGTAGTCGATAAGGTGCCAATGCTTGGACCGTGGGTGCATCCAGGTTGTCTTCAGACTGTTCTTCTGCTGGAAGATAGTGTGGTGATGGTGAGCTGGTGCTCCATGCAGAATTCTAGCAGGAGGCGCCCGTTGTCATTGCAGTTGCCAATGCCGGTGTTTGCCAGTACTCCTTTCCAGGCTTCGAGTCTTTACCTACTCTGGCATTGAAGTCGCCAAGGATGATCACCTTGTCCTCTGTAGGGGTCTTCCGTACGAGGTTGCGTAGATCAGCATAGAACTTGTTCTTTTCTGCAGGATCTGCTTGAAGGGTTGGGGCATACACACTGAAGAGTGTTGCATGCTGCTTGTTTGAAGTGGGAGGCGCATGGACATGATGCGATCTGAGTGACCTGTTGGAAGGTTTTCGAGTTTGGAGGCAATGGAGTTCCTGACCATGAAGCCAACGCCAGAAAGGCGGCTCTCAGCCTTTGACTTACCCGACAGTAGAGGGTATAGCCAGCACCGTGTTCTTGAAGACTACCTTCCTCAGGGAAAACGGACCTCACTGAGAGCTGCTATGTCGATATTCAACCTGAGAAGTTCGTGGGCAACTAGAGCAGAGCGTCGTTCAGGGCGACCACTGCCTACTGTGTCAAGCATGGTTCTGATGTTCCAACACGCAAGCTGTAGTCTTTGCACACTTTGTGAGGCAGGTGCATGCCTTTTCTTTGTTGTTATTTTTCGACCGCAAGTAAGGATGCCCGTTGACCGCGCTAGCCAACTGGGGTGGGGGAGACGAGCGTTTGTTTAGGCCACCTTTTCTAGGCCCCTCTCCGTGTGGAGCAAGCAGTGCTGTCCCTAGATAAGGCTGCTTGGTCGTTCAGGGTGCTGCCGAAAGATGCTTTCGTCTCCGGGTTAGCATCAGGCGACCAATATCCTGAACCGCCTACATGCAGATCGGGACTGCGGCTTCCAGTGGCACCTTCCACCTGCCGTTTCGCCCCTTGCCTATCGCTGCAGGACTTGATGCGTTGTGGGTTGTGTGTGTGGATATGCCCTTCAGGCCTGCGCAGAGGAATTTTTTAGGTGAAGCGCAGTGTGCGCAGGTACTGGCTCCACCCTTTCACCTGGGGGTCATCTGCCATGGCCCAGTAAGCCGGGACGCCGGCAGTGAGTCCTCCAGGTGGTAGGTGTTACATTAACGAGCTCTATCTGCCCGGGTTTGATGTTAGAGTTTCCTTCTCTTAGGCTGACGAGGTTGGTGGGCCAGCCCTGCCCATCCGGTTATACCGCCGGACAATTCGGTCGCACCATTGACGTAGCAAACTCTGTGAAAACGGGGGGACCAGCGAGAAGGTGTTGCTACGGATGCAGTAATGCAGGAGAGGCCATTGCAGTGACCATCTGCCAGGCATAGCCCAGACAGTGACCACGCGGCATTCACTACACCGGGAGAGGAGAGGCTATGTATTGCGCATGCACTTTCCCTGGGGGGTAGGATTCCAGAGGGAGCCCACCCCCCACCCCCGGATACCCGTGGATCAATTCTCCATTATACCCTATGGGGATTTTTTTTTTTTAAAGATAACTTATATCCCGCCCTCCCCGCCGAAGCAGGCTCAGGGCGGCTCCCATAGCATAAAATACAACTTTACAGTAACACAGCAATAAAATAACCCAATTTCACAACAGTTAATGAAATATACAATTACATTTAAAACAGCCATTTAAAACCACAATTTGATTTGGCGCTTCGATCTTGACGTAAACATAGTTCTCATGGCGATGGTGCAATAGTTCCACCTTGAGAAGCCAACTGGAAGAGGATGGTCCTTGCAGGCCGGCGGAACTGGTTGAGGCTCCGCAAGGCCCGTACCTCTTCTGGTAGCTGATTCCACTAGTGGTCTTTATAGGGAACAATGGAGTGCCCAGCAGACATTTCCCTCCCCCCCCCCTCACCGCTTTCTGAAAACCCTGAAATGGGGGGTGGGCCTCTAAACTGTGGGATCCCTGGTCCCCATCTGGGGATTGGCAACCCTAGCAGGAGCGCTGAAAGCCAAAGGGCAGGACGCCACAGTCCTTTCCTTTTTGCAACTCACAGCAGCATTGCCAACTCCAGGCTAGGAAAATTCCTTGAAGTTTGGGGGCGGAGCTAGGACAGCAGGCTTTGGGGGAGTGAGAGACCTCAGTGGGGTACGATGTCGTAGAGCCCACCTTCCAAAGTAGCCATCTTCTCCAGGGGGACTGACCTCTTTTACCTGCAGACCTATTAGAATTCTGGGAGATCTCCAGCCACCATCTGGAGATTGCAACCCTAACTCATTTCCTCCAGTGGGGGGCTGATCTCTGTAGGCTGGAGACCAGTTGTAGTTGCAGGAGAGCCCCCATTTCCAAGCTGAAGGTTAGGCCAAACCAAAAAACCTCTGAAGGTATTCAGGGGTGGCCAATGGTAGCTCTCCAGATGTTTTTTTTCCCTACAACTCCCATTAGCCCCAGCCATTGGCCATGCTGGCTAGGGCTGATGGAGTTGTAGGCAAAAAATTTCTGGAGAGCTACCGTTGGCCACCCCTGGTATATGTGATCCAAATTACTGGGTGTATGTCCATATAGAGCCCCATGGTGCAGAGTGGTAAAGCTGTGGTACTTGCAGTCTGAGCTCTCTGCTCACAACCAGAGTTTGAACCCCTGCAGAAGCTGGGTTCAGGTAGCCGACTCAAGGTAGACTCAGCCCTTCCATCCTTCCGAGGTCAATAAAATGAGTTCCCAGCTTGCTGGGGGGAAAGTGTAGATGACTGGGGAAGGCAAGGGCAAACCACCCTGTTAAAACAGTCTGCCGTGAAAACGTCATGATGTGACGTCACCCCAGAGTCCGAAACAACTGGTGCTTGCACAGGGGACTACCTTTTATTGTATTGTATATTGCAGGGCTGACCAACAGTAACTCTCCAGATGCTTTTTTTGCCTACAACTCCCATCAGCCCCAGCCATTGGCCATGCTGGCTGGGGCTGATGGAAGTGTAGGCAAAAAACATCTGGAGAGCTACCGTTGGCCACCCCTGGCTATTGTATATCAAAGTCTTT